>NW_019154115.1:2153348-2336002 GCF_002288905.1 Enhydra lutris kenyoni | reverse complement strand
GCAGAAATGTCTGTTCATGTCTTCTGCCCATTTCTTGATTGGAGTATTTGTTCTTTGGGTGTTGAGTTTGCTAAGTTCTTTATAGATTTTGGACACTAGCCCTTTATCTGATAGGTCATTTGCAAATATCTTCTCCCATTCTGTCAGTTGTCTTTTGGTTTTGTTGACTATTTCCTTTGCTGTGCAAAAGCTTTTGATCTTGTTGAAGTCCCAATAGTTTATTTTGCCCTTGCTTCCCTTGCCTTTGGTGATGTTTCTAGGAAGAAGCTGCTGTGGCTGAGGTCAAAGAGGTTGCTGCCTGTGTTCTCCTCAAGAATTTTAATGGATTCCTTTCTCACATTGAGGTTTTTCATACATTTTGAGTCTATTTTCGTGTGCGGTGTAAGGGAATGGTCCAGTTTCATTTTTCTGCACGTGGCTGTCCAATTTACCCAACACCATTTGTCAAAGAGAGTCTTTTTTCCATTGGACATTCTTTCCTGCTTTGTTAAAGACCATAGAGTTGAGGGTCTATTTCTGGGCTCTCTATTCTGTTCCACTGATCTCTGTGTCTGTTTTTATGCCAGTACCATAATGTCTTGAAGATGACAGTTTTGTAATAGAGCTTGAAGTCTGGATTTGTGATGCCACCAACTTTGGCTTTCTTTTTCAACATTTCTCTGGCTATTCGAGGTCTTTTCTGGTTCCATATAAATTTTAGGATAATTTTTTCCATTTCTGTGAAAAAAAAAAAGGTGATATTTTGATAGGGATTGCATTAAACGTGTAGATTGCTTTAGGTAGCATAGACATTTTCACAATATTTGTTCTTCCAATCCATAAGCATGGAACATTTTTCCATTTCTTTGTGTCTTCCTCAATTTCTTTCATGAGTACTTTATAGTTTTCTGAGTACAGATTCTTTGCCTCTTTGGTTAGGTTTATTCCTAGGTATTTTATGGTTTTGGGTGCAATTGTAAATGGGATTGACTCCTTAATTTCTCTTTCTTCTGTCTTGTTGTTGGTGTATAGAAATGCAACTGATTTCTGTGCATTGATTTTATATCCTGACACTACTGAATTCCTGTACAAGTTCAAGCAGATTTGGAGTGGAGTCTTTTGGGTTTTCCACATAAAGTATCATATTGTCTGCAAAGAGTGATAGTTTGACTTCTTCTTTGCTTATTTGGATGCCTTTAATTTCTTTTTGTTGTCTGATTGCTGAGGCTAGGACTTCTAGTACTATGTTGAATAGCAGTGGTGATAATGACATCCCTGCCGTGTTCCTGACCTTAGTGGAAAAGCTCTCAGTTTTTCTCCATTGAGAATGATATTCCCTGTGGATTTTTCATAGATGGCTTTGATGATATTGAGGTATGTCCCATCTATCTTTACACTTTGAAGAGTTTTGATCAAGAAAAGATGCTGTACTTTGTCAAATGCTTTTTCAGCATCTATTGAGAGTATCATATAGTTCTTGTTCTTTCTTTTATTAACATGTTGTATCACATTGATTGATTTGCGGATGTTGAACCAACCTTGCAGCCCTGGAATAAATCCCACTTGGTCGTGGTGAATAATCCTTTTAATATACTGTTGGATCCTATTGGCTAGTATTTTGGTGAGAATTTTCACATCTGTGTTCATCAAGGATATTGGTCTATAATTCTCTTTTTTGATGGGGTCTTTGTCTGGTTTTGGGATCAAGGTAATGCTGGCCTCATAAAATGAATTTGGAAGTTTTCCTTCCTTTTCTATTTTTTGGAAGAGTTTCAGGAGAATAGGAATTATTTCTTCTCTAAATGCTTGGTAGAATTCCCCTGGGAAACTGTCTGGCCCTGAGCTCTTGTTTCTTGGGAGATTTTTTTTTTTTTAAGATTTTATTTATTTATTTTACAGAGCGAGATCATAGGTAGGCAGAGAGTAGGCAGAGAGAGAGGGGGAAGCAGGCTCCCCGCTGAACAGAGAGTCCGATGCGGGGCTCAATCCCAGGACCCTGAGATCATGACCCGAGCTGAAGGCAGCAGCCTAATCTGAGCCACCCATGCACCCTTGTTGGGAGATTTTTGATGACTGTTTCAATCTCCTTACTGGTTATGGATCTGTTCATTTCTCTGTCTTCCTGGTTCAGTTGTGGTAGTTTATATGTCTCTAGGAATGCATCCATTTCTTCCAGATTGTCAAATTTGTTGGCGTATAGTTGCTCATAAAATGTTCTTATAATTGTTTGTATTTCTTTGGTGTTGGTTGTGATCTCTCCTCTTTCATTCATGATTTTATTTATTTGGGTCCTTTCTCTTTTCTTTTTTATAAGTCTGGTCAGGGGTTTATCAATCTTTTTAATAAGCTCCTAGTTTCGTTGATTTGTTCTATTGTTTTTTTGGTTTCTAGTTCATTGATTTCTGCTCTGATCTTTATTATTTCTCTTATCCTGCTGGGTTTAGGTTTTCTTTGCTGTTCTTTCTCCAGCTCCTTTAGGTGTAGGGTTAGGTTGTGTATATGAGACCTTTCTTGTTTCTTGAGAAAGGCTTGTATCGCTATATATTTTCCTCTCACAGTAAAGGACTGCCTTTACTGTGTCCCACAGATTTTGAATGGTTGTGTTTTCATCATCATTTGTTTCCATGAGTTTTTTCAATTCTTCTTTGATTTCCTGGTTGACCCATTCATTTTTTAGTAAGATGCTCTTTAGCCTCCATGTATTTGGGTTCTTTTCAAATTTCCTCTTGTGATTGAGTTCTAGCTTCAGAGCATTGTGGTCTGAAAATATGCAGGGAATGATCCCAAACTTTTGGTACTGATTGAGATCTGATTTGTGACCCAGGATGTGATCTATTCTGGAAAATGTTCCATGTGCACTAGAGAAGGATGCATATTCTGTTGCTTTGGGATGGAATGTTCTGAATATATCTGTGATGTCTATCTGGTCCAGTGTGTCATTTAAGGCCTTTATTTCCTTGTTGAACTTTTGCTTGGATGATCTGTCCATTTCAGTGAGGGAGGTGTTAAAGTCCCCTACTATTATTGTACTACTCTCGATGTGTTTCTTTGATTTTGTTATTAATTGGTTTATATAGTTGGCTGCTCCCATGTTGGGAGCATAGATATTTAAAATTGTTAGATCATCTTGTTGGAAAGATGCTTTGAGTATGTTATAGTGTCCTTCCTCATCTTTTATTATAGTCTTTGGCTTAAAATCTAATTGATCTGATATAAGGATTGCCACCCCAGCTTTCTTTTGATGTCCATTAGCATGGTGAATTATTTTCTACCCCCTCACTTTAAATCTGGAGGTGTCTTTGGTCTAAAATGAGTTTCTTGCACACAGCATATTGATGGTGGGTTTTTTTTTTTTTTTAAGTCTATTCTGATACCCTGTGTCTTTTGATTGGGGCATTTAGCCCATTTACATTCAGGGTAACTATTGAGAGATATGAATTTAGTGCCATTGTATTGCCTATAATGTGTCTGTTACTGTATATTTTCTCTGTTCCTTTCTGCTCCACTATTTTTAGGCTCTCTCTTTGCTTAGAGGGCCCCTTTCAATATTTCCTGTAGAGTTGGTTTGGTGTTTACAAATTCTTTTAGTTTTTGTTTTTCCTGGAAGCTTTTTATCTCTCCTCCTATTTTCAATGATAGTCTAGCTGGATATAGTATTCTTGGATGCATGTTTTTCTCATTTAGTGCTCTGAATATATCATGCCAGTTCTTTCTGGCCTGCCAGGTCTCTGTGGATAAGTCTGCTGACAATCTAATATTTTTACCATTGTATGTTACAGACTTCTTGTCCTGGGCTGCTTTCAGGATTTTCCCTTTGTCACTAAGACTTGTAAGTTTTACTATTAGATGATGGGGTGTGGACCTATTCTTATTGATTTTGAGGGGGATTCTCTGCACCTCCTTGATGCTTGTGTCCTTTGCTGTATTAGGGAAATTCTCTACAAAACTTGCTCCAATATACCTTCTGCCCCCCTCTCTCTTCTTCTTCTGGAATCCCAATTATTCTAATATTGTTTCATCTTATGGTATCACTTATCTCAAATTCTCCCTTCATGATTCAGTAGTTGTTTGTCTCTCTTTTGTTCAGCTTCTTTATTCTCCATCATTTGGTCATCTATATAACTAATTCTCTCTTCTGCCTCATTTATCCTAGCAGTAAGAGCCTCCATTTTTTATTGTACCTCATTAATAGCTTCTTTTTATTTCAGCTTGGTTAGATTTTAGTTCTTTTATTTCTCCAGGAAGGGCTTTTATTTCTCCAGACAGGTTTCTCTAATATCTTCCATGCCTTTTTTGAGCCCAGCTAGCACCTTAGAATCGTCATTCTGAACTCTAGATCCGACATATCCCCAATGTCCATATTGATTAGGTCCCTAGCCTTCTGTACTGTCTCTTATTCTGCTTTTTTTTTTTTTTTGTGGTGAGTTTTTCCACCTTGTCATTTTATCCAGATACGAATATATGAACAAGAAAATAAAATACATAAGGGGTGGCAAAGATCCCAGAAAAATGTGTGCTAACCAACTCAGAAGAGACCTCCCAAATCATAGGGAGAAGAAAGGGGATAAAAAGAAGTTCAAAAAAAATTTTTTTAATTGAAAAAAAAAATATATGTATATATATATATGTATATATATATATTAGACTGGTGAATAGAACAGAGCCACCCACTTGATTTTGGGTGTATTTTGGTCTCTTGAAGGAACTACCTCCCAAAATTTTAAAGAAAGAAAAAATATATATATATATGTACACACACACAAAAAAATAAGGATAAACACGATGAAGGGATAAAATATGACTGTGAAGATGAAAATTTTTAAAAAATTCTAAAAAAGGAGTTGATAAGATAAGTTGGTTGGGAAAAGTAAGAAAAAGAGTAGAGAGAATTTGCTCAGGCTGGAGACTAGAACAAAGCCCTGTGCTAGATTTAGGGTACATTTTGATCTACTAGAAGTTGTATCCCAAAATTTTTTAGAAGAAAAAACCCTATATGTATATGTATACAAAAAATAATGTTAGATATACTATAGGATAAAATATGACTATAATAATAAAGATTCAAAAAGATTTTTTTAAAAAAAGGTATTGTTGGGCGCCTGGGTGGCTCAGTGGGTTAAGCCGCTGCCTTCAGCTCAGGTCATGATCTCAGGGTCCTGGGATCGAGTCCCGCATCGGGCTCTCTGCTCAGCAGGGAGCCTGCTTCCCTCTCTCTCTCTCTGCCTGCCTCTCCGTCTACTTGTGATCTCTCTCTGTCAAATAAATAAATAAAAATCTTTAAAAAAAAAAGGTATTGTTAAGATAAACTAGTTAAAAACATTAAAAGAAGAATGAGTCAAAGTTTAAAAAATTAGAATAAGGACAAAATAAAATTAAAAAAATTTTAATTAACTTTGCAAGACTAGAGAATCATGAGGCGAAGGCCACGGATTCCATGCTTTGCTTTCCCCTCCTCTGGAATTCTGCTGTTCTCCCTGATCAGTGAGCTTGTTCTTGGCTGGATGTTCTTACTGATCTTCTGGGGGAGGGGCCTGTTGTAGTGATTCTCAAGTGTCTTTGCCCGAGGCGGAATTGCACTGTCCTTGCCAGGGGCTGGACTAAGTAATCTGCTCAGCTTTTGTTCCCTAATTGCTGTCCATAGAGTTCTGAAGGACGGGAATGAAAATGGCGACCTCCCAATCTCCAGCCCAGAGTAGCTGAGAGCTCAGGGCCCCACTCCTCAGTGTGCCCTCGGAGAAAAGCACTCAATCACTCCCGTCTCCCTGGTCTCCTGTCGTGCTCTGAGCTCACCTGGCTTGTGACCGAGCATCTCTGTCTCGGGCACACAGCCCTGTTTGGAGTCTCCAAACCCAGCAGATTCCTGCCTCCAGAGGAGGAAGGTGAGTCTCCCGGGATCTGCCACTTTTGGCATCCCTGCTCAAAGAGCAGTGGTCTAACTGTGCCACGGATCACAATAAGGTAATCCCAAACCGAGAGCTCACTCCTCAGCTCCGTCTCTGTAGCTGGCTTCCCCACTCTAATACCTTTGAGCTCTGCCACTCTCAGACACCCCTGATCCTTCTGTGACCCTGTGGGACCTGAGACCACGCTGTCCCCACGAGGGCGCCACCCCCGCTCAGACTCTGGAGCGATGTCCCTCAGTGGGGCTTAAAAGTTCTGATTTTGGGGTGCCTGGGTGGCTCAGTTGGTTAAGTGGCTGCCTTTGGCTCAGGTCATGATCCCAGCATCCTGGGATTGAGTCCCACATCAGGCTCCCTGCTCCACAGGGAGCCTGCTTCTCCCTCTGCCTCTGCCTGCCACTCTGCCTGCCTGTGCTCTGTCACTCTGACAAATAAATAAATAAAATCTTTAAAAAATAAAAAAAGTTCTGATTTTGTGCTCTGCTGCTCTGCCACTTGCCGGGATCCGGCCCCTCCCCCCACGGTCTATCTTCCCATCACTTCAGATTCACTTCTCCGCTCGTCCTACCTTTCAGAAAGTGGTGATTTTCTGTTTCTAGAATTGCTGTTCTTCTCTTCGATCTCCTGTTGGGTTTATAGGTGTTTGGAATGGTTTGATAACTATCTAGCTGAACTCCTGCGACCTGATGTCATCTCAGCCTGCTGCTTCTCCACCATCTTGACTCCTCCCCCACTTCTTTTTTTTTTTTTAAGATTTAATTTATTTTATTTGACAGAGAGAGACACAGCGAGAGAGGGAACACAAGGAGGGGAAATGGGAGAGGGAGAAGTAGGCTTCCCGCTGATCAGGGAGCCTGATGCAGGGCTTGATCCCAGGACCCGGGGATCAGGACCTGAGCCGAAGGCAGATGCCCAAAAACCAAGCCACCCATGTGCCCCTCATGTGTTTCTTGATCCAGATGTCCAGGACCTTGAATCTGTCTCACTAGAGTTCCTCACGCCCCCAACCTTGGGGCCTTCTCCACTCCCAGCCCTGGAGGATCCCAGGGCATAGCCATCCCTGTGGCTCCAACACCAAGATAGGCTTTGACCACTCTAGTTCCCCCTGGAGCCTCAGACCATTGCCCTGCCACTGTCCATCCCCTGGAGGGACACTTGGCTATAACTCCTGGGCCCTGGACCAGACCTGTGCATCCTTCTGTCCCGGATGAATCATCTTGGCAGATTGGACACAGCTTTGCTGGATGTCCTGGGCTGAACTAGGCCCCTCCCCACAGTGGCGAATCTTTTCCTTGAGGCTCCAGCAGGCTCTGAGCTGAAGGTGGGGTGGGATCTGGTGTCAGTGGACGAGATGTCCCAGGACATCTGCTTCAGTTCTTGGCCCCTGTGGTCTCTTTTGGGCATGACACCTTATCCCGTGCAGTTTCCTGCTATGGCCACAAGAGCCTTCCCTAGCACCCTCCCTACCTCAGGCCAGTGTCAGGACATCTGCCATTTCAGGCAGAAGCCCAAGGACAGAGCCAGGCCTGGGGAATTGTCCCCGGGTGCTGACAGCCCTGGCCAACCAGCCATGGGTCCACGCTCCCTCATTGTGGCTGGTGAGTGACACCCACTGTCCTTCCCCAGCCTGCTGTCCCCCTGGGGGGGCCAGGTGTGACCCCACCAGATCTTTGTCTGCTTTTAGCCTCTTCTCTACCCACCAAGCTCTCAGGTGAATGCAACTGTCCTGCCTATTTCCTTGACTGTCCTCAACAGGAAATGTATAGAGCCATTCAGACATAACATCTTTTGTCAACCAGGCCCTTGCCAGAAACGTGACCACCTCAATAGGCCTGGGGTCAGGCTCGAGGTATCCAAAGGTCATGTTCTCCTTCTGGGACCTAGCCCCAGTGGCTCCCATAGACCTTTCTCTATCCAAGCAATGGCCTGATGGGCAGCTTCCCCTTTTCCAGTGCAGGGCGCCTTACAAGGGCAGGAGAGTGGGGAGGAAGGTCAGGCAAGAGCTCTGTTCCTGCCTCCCCCATTTAAAGTTCATTGGAAGTGAGGTGTCCATCCCTGTCTACCTCCCCCTCCCTGGCCTACTGTAGGTTCCATTTTGAGGTTCCCAATGAGTGTCAGAAGTACGGGTGGTGGTGCTCGGCTTCAGCATTCCTCCTGACCTTCTGGGCCTGGGCAACCACTGGCCCAAGAGAGCCTTGGCCAGCTTGTTTCCCACACTGCCACCTCCCAATGTATGGGCTACATGCTTTGTCCTCCGGGTGAGCAGAAGGAAGATGCAGAGTTCCTACCTTCTAGGTTCAGATCCTAGTAAGTTCCCTGCCATGGGAATGTGGTGCTGAAGAACACAGGTTCTGGGGTCATTCAGACAGTTGGGGTTTGAGCCCACCCCGATCACTTTGTGATCTTGGGCAAGTCACTTCACTCCTATGCCTCCCCTTCTTCAGCCATTCTATGGGGACAAGAGCACCAGATTCACAGGTACTTGGTGAGTACTAGGCTTTTGGCAAGAAAGGAGCTCTGGAGGAGGTGGCAGGCAGAGTGACTGAGCCTCTTATCAATCTGGAGAATGAGGTTGCATGGTACCAGGGTTGTTGCGAGAATGTTCTGTGTGCTGCTGGCAGTAGGCCATGGGAAGTGATCCTACAGCCCCATCCTGCCCAACGGGGAAGTCCCACTTAGGAAAGACCCCTCATGTGTATGGGGGAGCTGGTATTCCCAGCCCCAGGCCAGACCTCTCCACTGACCTCCAATGGCCCATCCAGCTGACCCTGGTGGTGGCTGTCCCACTCGATGGCCATCTGGGTGACTCACCTGTCCAGGTGGACCCTTCCCCCTTACACGTTGCAGGTACTATCATGTCACCTCCAGAGAAGCCAGGCCTCTCTGAAATGAAACAAATTGCAGATGACACAAATAAGAAGATGTGCCCATGGCCACGATTGGAATACTATTGTTAAAATGTCCATACTACCCAAAACGATCTGTAGATTAATGTAATCACTATCAAAACACCAATAGCCTTTTTTACAGGACTAGAACAAGTAATACTAACATTTGTAGGTACCACAAAACATTTGTATGAACAATCAGAGCAATCTTGAGAAAGAACAAAGTGGGAAGGATCACAATTCCAGATTGTAAGATACACTACAAAGCTATGATAATCAAAGCAGTATGACACTGACACAAGAATAGACACATAGATCAATGGAACAGGATAGAGAGCCCAGAAATAAACCCACAATTATATAGTCAATTAATCTATGACAAAGAGGGCAAGAATATACAATGGAGAAAAGATAATTTCTTTAATAAGAGGTGCGGGGAAAACTGGACAGCTACATGCAGAAGAATGAAGCTGGGGCAGTTCCTTGCCCCCCTCCCCCGCTGCAAATAAAATATAAATACCTAAATGTGTGACCTAAAACAATAAAACTCTTAGAAGAAAACATTAGCAGTAATCTGTTTGACATTGGTCTTAACAACATTGTTCTAGAAATGTTTCCTCAGGCAAGGGAAACAAAGGCAAAAATAAACAACTGGGACTAAAAAAGATTGCACAGTGAAGAAAACCATTAACAAAATGAAAAGGCAACCTACAGAATGGGAGAATGTATTTGTAAATGATATATCTAAAAAGGAGTTAATATCTAAAATATATAAGGAACTTCTACAAATCAAATCAAAACAAAACAAAACAAAACAAAACCAGTTCAATTTAAAAATGGGCAGAGGAACCGAATAGACATTTTTCCAAAGAAGACATACAGATAGCAACAAGCATGTGAAAAAATATTCATCGTCTCTAATCATTAGGGAAGTGCAAATCAAACCCACAATGAGATGTCACCACACACCGGTTAGAATGGCTAGTACCAAAAAAACAAGAAATAACAAGTGTCGGTGAGGATATGGAAAAAAAAAAAAAAGGAACCCTCATGCACTGTTGGTGGGAATGCAAACTGGAGCAGCCTCTGTGAAAAACAGTATGGCGGTTCCTCAAAATTTTTAAACTAAAAATATCGGGACACCTGGGTGGCTCAGTGGGTTAAGCCTCTGCCTTCGGCTCCTGTCATGGTATCAGGATCCTGGGGTCTAGCCCTGCATCGGGCTCTGCTTCCCCCTCTCTCTCTGCCTGCCTCTCTGCCTACTTGTGATCTCTCTCTCTCTGTCAAATAAATAAATAAAATCTTTAAAAAAAAGAAATATCATATGATCCCATAATTCCATTACTGGGATGTGTAAGTCATGGGGGTGAAAGGTGCAGCATAACAAGTAGGGCCAGTGATACTGTAACAGTGTATGGTGACAGATGGTAGCTAAATTTGCTATGGGAATAGCACAACACCGTGGTTAAATCAATATGTCATACACCTGAATCTAATGTAATATCATGTGTCAACTCCCATTTTTTTGAAAAAATTTTTTCATTTATTTGACAGAGACAAAGCAGAAGAGGGGACACAAGCAGGGGGAGTGGGAGAGAGAGAAGCAGGCTTCCTATTGAGCAGGGAGCCCGATGCGATACTTGATCCCAGGACCCTGGGATCGTGACCTGAGCTGAAGGCAGATGCTTAATGACTGAGCTACCCAGGCGCCCTCAACTGTCTTTTTTTTTCTTTTTCTTTTAAAGGTTCTATGAGGGGCGCCTGGGTGGCTCAGTGGGTTAAAGCCTCTGCTTTCAGCTCAGGTCATGGTCCCAGGGTCCTGGGATCGAGCCCCACATCAGGCTCTCTGCTCAGCAGGGAGCCTGCTCCCAGCCCTCTCCCTGCCTGCCTCTCTGCCTACTTGTGATCTCTATCAAATAAATAAATAAAATCTTAAAAAAATAATAAAAAAAATAAAGGTTCTATGAATGTGGTCGCTCTGTCTCTCAAAATATATTATATTTTACTCACCCTTCTTGTGATGACGTGAGATGATAATTTGCCTATAAAATGACACAAAATGAGGTGAACATCTTGGACACTGTGAGGTAGCATTAAGCTACTAGTGACTGACATATGGCACGATCATCTGCTTCCAGTTTATGCTTGACTACAGGTCAAGGTACGGAAAGTGAAAGACACACACATACACACACAATGAAACTGCAGATGGTGAGGGAGAACTGTATGCAGTTCATACATACAGCACATTCATGTATGCAGCACATCCAACCATCTAAATGAGGATTTATACTTTTTAAACTTTTCTTTTTATGGAAATTTTCTATCTATACAGAGATAGAGAAAATAACAATCCCATCACTCATTTTCAATCATTACCAAATAATCCTGCTCCCTCTATACTCTCCATACCCAGCTTCTACTGAATTATCTGAAGCAAATCCCAAGCTTCATATAACATCGTCTATAAATTCTTCGGTATGTGTATCTTCAAGATAATGATTATTTATTTTTTTAAGATTTTATTTATTTGCTTGACAGAGAGAGAGCACAAGCAGGGGGAGCAGCAGACAGAGGGAGGGAAGAAGCAGGCTCCCCACTGAGCAGAGAGCCCGATGCAGGACTTGATCCCAGGACCCTGAGATCATTACCTGAGCCAAAGGCAGATGCTTAACCAACTGAAATGGTCAGGTGCCCTGATAATGATTCTTTTTAAACAAAATAAACAAAAGCATATGACTATGATTAGACCTAAAAGGTGAAATTAGCAATTCCTTAAAATTATCAAATGTCCAGTAAGTCTCTTTTTGCCCCAGATGAATATTCAAATCAAGATTCTTTTTTTAAAAAGATTTTATTTATTTGACAGGCAGGGACCACAAGTAGGCAGAGAAGCAGGCAGAGAGAAGAGGAAGCAGGCTTTCTGCTGAGCAGAGCCTGATGTGGGGCTCAATCCTAGGAACCTGAGATCATGACCTGAGCCGAGGGCAGAGGCTTTAACCCACTTAGCCACCCAGGAGCCCCTCAAATCAAGATTCTTAAAATATCCTTTTATTATATAAATATATACAATGGACTATTACTCAGCCTATCCTTTTATTGTATAAAAGGATATTTTAAGAATCTTTTTTTAAAAGATTTTATTTATTTGACAGAGATCAGAAGTAGACAGAGAGGCAGGCAGAGAGAGAGAGGAAGGGAAACAGACTTCCCGCTGAGCAGAGAGCCCAATGTGGGGCTTGATCCCAGGACCCTGAGATCACGACCCGAGCCCATGGCAGAGGCTTTAACCCACTGAGCCACCCAGGCGCCCCAGGATATTTTAAGAATCTTGATTTGCAACTGTACTTTTTGTTTTCTACCCACTTTGAGAGACTTACATTTATGAAAAAAACACAATTATTAGTGTAAAAGCTAGTATGCTATAACTTTGGGTAGCTGACTGAGCCACCCAAGCTCCACTAAACAATACACTTTTAGACAATCAATAGATCAAAGACGAAATCATAATGGAAATTAGAAGATACTTAGAAGTGAATGAAACTGAATACCCAAACTTACTAGATGAAGCAGAAGTGGAGCTAAAGGGGAATTTGTAGCTATAAATACTTACACTAAACAACAAGAAAGATCTCAAATCAACAACCTAATAACAAACAAATGAACTAAGCCCACAACTAGTACAAGGGAGAAAGAATAAAGACTAGAGCTAAGAAAAATGAAACAGAGACTAGAAAACAGAAAAGTTTAGTGAACCCAAAAGGTAGTTCTTCATAAAAATCAAGAAAGTTGAGGGACTCCTGGGTTGCACAGTTGGTTATGCATCCAACTCTTGATTTTGGCTCAGGTTGTGATATCAGGGTTGTGAGATCAAGCCCTGCATTGGGCTCCATGCTCAGCAGCGAGTCTGCTTCTCTCCCTCTCCACCCCCAACTCACATGCGTGTGCATGCTCTCTTTCTCAAATAAATAAATAGATCTCTTTTAAAAAGTTGACAAACTTTGGGGCTCCTGGGTGGCTCAGTCAGTTAAGCAGCTGCCTTTGGCTCAGGTCATGATCCCAGGCTCCTGGGATTGAGCCCTGAATCGGGCTCCCTGCTTGGTGGAGAGCCTGCTTCTCCCTCTCCCTCTGCCTGCCACTCTGCCTACTTGTGCTCTCTCTCTCTCTGTCAAATAAATAAATAAAATCTTTTTTAAAAAAGACACTTCTCTTTTAAAAAAAAGTTGACAAACTTTAACTAGATGGACTAAGAAAAAAAAATAAGACTCAAATTTCTAAAATCAGAAATGTAAATGGCAAGGGGAACGCCTGGGTGGCTCAGTCTGTTAAGCATCTGCCTTTGGCTCCGGTCATGATCTCAGGGTCCTGGGATCCAGCCCCATGGATCCAATTTGGATGTCTTTTAGTTCTTTTTCTTAGCTGATTGCTGTGGCTAGGACTTTCCAGTAGTATGTCGAGTAGAAGTGGTGAAAGTGGAAATACATGTCTTGTTCCTGATCTTAGAGGAAAAGCTGTTTGTCTCTCACCATTGAGTATTATATTTGTTGTGGGTTTTTAATATGTCGCTTTTATTATATAGAGGTAATTTCCTTTCATTCCTATTTTGTTGAGTGTTTTTTATAACGAAAAGGTGTTGAATTTTCTCAAATGCTTTTTCTGAATCAATTGAAACAATCAAGTGTTTCCCCCTTCATTTTGTTGATGTGGCATATTGATCAATTTTCGTGTATTGAACCATCCTTGCATTCCAGGAATAAATCCCACTTGGTCTTGGGGATATATCCTTTTAATATGCTTGCTGACTTCTGCTTGTTAGCATTTTGCTGAGGATTTTTGGATCAATGTTTGTGAGGGATGTTGGTCTATAGTTTTATTACAGTGTCTTTTTCTGGCTTTAGCACCAAGGTATGCTGGCTTCAGAGAATGTGTTAGGAAGGGTCTCTCCTTTTCCATTTTTTGGGAAATGTTTGAAAAGTATTGATATTAGTTCTTATTTAAAGTTTTGGTTGAATTCAGCAGTGAAGCCATCAAGTCTGGGACTTTTCTTTGATGAGAGATTTTTTTACTCCTGATTTAAAGATTTTTTATTTTTTTTTAAATTTATTTGACAGATCACAAGTAGGCAGAGAGGCAGGCAGAGAGAGACAGGAGAAGGCAGGCTCCCTGCTGAGCAGAGAGCCCGATGTGGGACTCAATCCCAGGACCCTGAGATCGTGACCCGAGCCGAAGGCAGAGGCTTTAACCACTGAGCCACCCAGGTGCCCCTTTACTCCTGACTTAAGGTCTTTACTATTTATAGGCCTATTCAGATTTTCTATTTCTTCATTAATTAGTCTTGGTAGGTTTTGTGTTTCTAGGAATTCTTCCATTTCATCAAGGTTATCCAATTTGTTAAATACAATTGTTCACCATACTCTTACAAACCTCTTTATTTCTGTAGAATTGGTAGTAATGTCCCCATTTACATTTATTTTTTTAAGATTATTTATCTATTTATTTATTTATTTATTTGAGAGAGAGAAAGAGAGAGAGAGCATGAGCAGGGAGAGGAACAAGGGGAGAGAGAGAAGCAGACTTCCTGCTGAGCAGGGAGCCCAACATGGATAGACAAACTGGATTCATGAAAATTAAGAGATTTTATGCTTCAAAAGACTACTATCCACAGAGTAAAAATTCAACCCACAGAATGGAGAAAAGAGTTGCAAATCATACATCTGACAAGAGATTAATATCTAAAATACACATTCTAAACTCCTAAAAGTTTAGGATCTCCTAAAACTCAACAAAAAAACAACCTGGTTCAGAAGTGGGCAAATTACCTGAATAGACATTTCTCCAAAGAAAACATACAACTGGCCTATAAACACATGAAAAGATGCCCAATATCACTAACCATTAGGGAAAATGCAACTCTAATCTACAATGAGATATCACTTTGTACTTATTAGGATAGCTATTATAGAAAAACAAACAAACAACCAGAAAACAAGCATTAGCAAAGATGTGAAGAAATTGGAGCACCTGTGAACTATTGGTAGGAATGTAAAGTGGTACCACTGGTGTGGAAACAGTATGAGGATTCTCAAAAAATTTAAGAGAATTACCTTTCCACTTCTGGGTATATATTCAAAAGAATTCAAAGCAGGATCTTGAAGAGATATTTGTACTCCCATGTTACAAACTAGCAGCATTATGCCCAGTTGCTAAAACGTGGAAGCAACTCAAGTGTCCATGGACAGATGAATAGGTAAGCAAAATGCAGTATATACATACAATGGAATATTACACAGCCTTAAAAAGGAATGAAATTCTGCAATATACTATACCATGTGCGAACCTTAAAGGCATGATTCTAAGTGACATTAAACCAATCATAAACAGTAAATATTGTATAATTCCACTTCTGTAAGGTACTTATAGTAATCAAAATCGTAAAGACAGAAAGCAGAATGGCAGCTGCCAGGGGTGGGGAGAGGGGAGAATGGGGAGTTATTGTTTAATGGGTACAGACTTTCAGTTTTACAAGACAGAAAGTTGTGGAAATGGTGGCCATGGCTGCAGAACAGTGTGAATATATTTACTACCACTGAACTGTACATATAAAAATGGGCAGGTTGGGGCGCCTGGGTGGCTCAGTGGGTTAAGCCTCTGCCTCCGGCTCAGGTCATGATCTCAGGGTCCTGGGATCGAGTCCCACATTGGACTCTCTGCTTGGCAGGGAGCCTGCTTCCCTCTCTCTCTCTCTGCCTGCCTCTCTGCCTACTTGTGATCTCTCTCTGTCAAATAAATAAATAAAATCTTTAAAAAAAATGGTCAGGTTGGTAAATTTTATGTGTATTTCATCACAATAAAAAAGAAATAATTTTCCCTCATCCACTCTCCTATTTGGTAATGCTAAGGTATAATTTATATGAGAGGCAGGAAAAAAATACTTGATTCTTTCCATTTTATTTACCAGTTTTTACAATAAAAGTTGGTTCACTAGAATACTCCAAAGTCAACCAACTTACTTTTTTCTAAATAAATAGAATGGCAGACTTAGTCAATTATCAAGTCAGAGCAGTCATAGATTCTTGAAATAGTCTTTCTTTTAGGACGCCTGGGTGGCTCAGTCGGTTAAGTGTCTGCCTTCAGCTCAGGTCATGATCCCAGGGTCCTGGGATTGGGTCCTGCATCAGGCTCCTTGCTTGGTGGGGAGATTGCTTCTCCCTCTGCCTGCTGCTCCCCCTGCTTGTGCTCCCTCTCTCTCTTTCTCTTTCTCTGACAAATAAGTAAGTAAATAAATAAATAAAAGAAATATTCTCTCTTTTGCTAGTGAGAGGCCATTCATAGCCAAAGACAGGTTTTATTTATTATTTTTTTAAGACTTTACCTATTTATTTAAGAGAGAAAGAGAGAGAGGGAAAGCCAAGGAAGAGTGACATGGAGATGCAGAATCCCTGGTGAGCAGGGAGCCCTGCACAGGGCTCAATCCCAGGACCCTGAGATCACCACCTGAGCCAAAGGCATACACTTAACTGACTGAGCCACCCAGGTGCCCCCTAAGACAGGATTTAAAGAAACTCTCTTCTCCCGCCCCTGGAGAGTAGATTGGGTAGGAAATTAGGCACAGAAATGAATCATAAGTATGGCAGAACTGCAACAGAAACTGAATGATCAACTGTAATGGGTCTCCTATCCTCAATTCATTTTGGATACCTTCTATTTAAGTTCACTGCCTTCAGGTTCACTGATCTTTTTTTCCTGCAATGACTAATCTGTTAATCCCACACATTTGTTGACCTTTTCTTGTCTCTAGAAATGACTTTTTTAGTATCTTCCATTTATCTCTTCTCATCATGTTCAGATTTTTCCCTACCTTCTTGAACACATGGAACATATTTATAACCACTGTTTTTAAATGTCCCCATCTGCTAATTACATCACCTCTATCATTTCAGGGTCTATTTCCATGGATTGATTTTTCCCCTTGTTATGGCTCCTATTATCTTCCTTCTTTGCATTCCTGGTAATTTTTTTTAAAGATTTTATTTATTTATTTGACAGAGAGAGATCACAAGTAGACAGAGAGGCAGGCAGAGAGAGAGAGAGAGAGGGAAGCAGGCTCCCTGCTGAGCAGAGAGCCCGATGCGGGACTCGATCCCAGGACCCTGAGATCATGACCTGAGCCGAAGGCAGCGGCTTAACCCACTGAGCCACCCAGGCGCCCTCCTGGTAATTTTTGACTAGGTGGTAGACACTGTGATTCTGATGTTGTAGAAACTGAATTTAGTCATTTTCTTTCAAATAGTTTTGAACTTTGTTCCCACATCATTTAAGTTACTTTTAAAAAATTAGATCTGGGTGCCTGGGTGGCTCAGTGGGTTAAAGCCTCTGCCTTCGGCTCAGGTCATGATCCCAAGGTCCTGGGATCGAGCCTCATATCGGGCTCTCTGCTCAGCAGGGAACTTGCTTCCTCCTCTCTCTGCCTGCCTCTCTGCCTACTTGTAATCTCTGTCTGTCAAATAAATAAATAAAATCTTCTTAAAAAATAAATAAATAAATAAATAAATAAATCTATTCAAGGCTTGCTTTCAAGCTTTGTTAGGACAGTTTCAGACCAGCCTTTATCCCAGTGCTATTTGAGCACCCCTGTTAAGACAAAACTTTTTTAAGGAGTCTGTTCAATGTCCTGTGTATTAGGAGGTGTTCCTATTCTGGCTAGAGAAAATAGGAATTATTTCTAGTCTCTTGTGAGCTCTGGGAATTGTTTGGTCTTCTGCTTTCCAGTTTTCCCCTCCATATTTGTTTTCTTTCACATGTGTATATGTCAGTACTGAGTCAAATACTTCAGGCATCTTCTGTATTTTTCCAGAATGTGCTCACTCATGCTCTCTCTCTGAAGTGTCCTCCTCCCTGGCATTCTGCCTCAGATTCTATCTGCCTTGATCTTCCTAAAGCCCAGTCTCCCATCTCAACTCAGCAAGAGAGCTGGGCTTTATTTGGATTCCCCTTCCCCGGGTTGCAGGCTGTTGATTGCTTATAGCAGTAAAATGAGGAAGATGTAAGTTTCACCTTCTTTTAGAAATCATAATTCTGCTCTACCTACTTTCTAATGTCTGAGAGCTGTTGTTTTATGTATTTTGTCCAGTTTTTCTAGTTGTTCAAGGGGAGATGTAAATCTAGTCCTTATTACTCCATAATGGCCATAAGTAGAAGTTTCTCCATTTAGTCTTTTTTTTTTAAATATTTTATTTATTTATTTGACAAACAGAGATCACAAGTAGGCAGAGAAGCAGGCAGAGAGGGGAGTGGGGGAAGCAGGCTCCCCACTAAGCAGAGAGCCCGATGTGGGGCTCAATCCCAGTACCCTGGGATCATGACCTGAGCCAAAGGCAGAGGCTTTAACCCACCGAGCCACCCAGGCACCCTCCATTTAGTCTTTATCTGTATTTTTCTTATCTGGGAGACTGAGCATCTTTTTCTATGTGTCAGGAGAATCGGCATTTTTTCCTTTAAACTTTTATATGTCTTTCCCATTTTTCTTAGAATTGTTGGTCTTTATTTTCTTTTTTAAAATGGAGTGAATAACAGCACTTCTGATTGTGACCATGATAGAATATTGATTATAGCCTCCCATCATAAGACTAAAAAGCTGAATAACATGTATAAAGACATGCTCTTCAGGCATTGGGCAATAGACAGTGCAAGGTTACAATCTCTGAGAGAAGGTAATAATATGAAGTGGGTTTCACATCTTTCTGCCTGGAAGACATTTCCAAGCCCCAAATGATAGCACAAGAAGGTGGAGTTCAGGTAGACAGCATCAATCCTGCTTGATAGAAGAAATAGAGATATTTCTGGAGTTCAGGGCTGCAAAAATGTGGATGGTAGAGTGACAGAAAGAAGTTACAAAGAAGCAGCCTCAGAAATCTTACAGGGATTCTCCTCAGCTCTTTGGTCAAATTCTAAACAGTGAATATGTGAACTGAGACTCTGTGAGGCTTAGCAGAAAACAGTTCCCAGGGAGCTGAGAGTGAAACAGAGTGAAACAGGATCCTGTTCACAGAGAGTGAGACAGGATCCTGGGGAGACACTGGAATTCTGACCCAGCTGGAGTGGAGAGGTCTTGGTGAACATCCCAGACATTCACATGAGGGTCTAGAAGGCTATGCTTTTGGAGTAAGGAAGATTCCCTAGGATAGGAATAAGGGCAAAATGGAAAAAGACACACCCTAACAAACCTAAAACCAAGCCTTGATATACATGATCAAGTTAATCCATCAGTAATTTAATTGCTTTCCAAAACAAAATTCAACACTATTTAGAGGAAGATAACATAATCTAAATTTCTACAATGTATAGTCACAATGTTCAACATATTAAGAAATATTTACTAGACATGTGAAGAAGAAAATGTATCCAAAAATTAAGAGAAAAACTAGTCAACACAAGCAGACCCACAAAATAGCTGAGTGTCCTACCATTAATTAAATTCTGACACTATATACTGAGTTAGCATCCGAACCCATAGGTTAAGGTCTCAGTCCCACAAGACTGCACCCACTTCAGACAGCAATTGAAGTAATGGGTTTCCTGGTTACTTGCATTCCTGTCTGGTTGGCTATGAATCAAGGTTTCCACAACCCCCTCAAGTGAATTTGCCACAACAGATGATAGAAATTAGGGCAAACATGCTCACTGGTTTACTATATAATAAAGGGTATAAGTGAACAGCCCAATGAAGAGATACATAGGGCAAGATCTGGAAGGGTCCCAAAAGCAGGAACTTCTGTCTCCATTGAGTTGAGATAAGCTACCACCCAACACCTGGAAGCTCTATGTGGTTCAGATATTTTTATGGAAGCTTTGTCATGAAGGCACTACCAATCATTAACTCAATCTCTAGCCCCTTTCCAAGCTTCTCATCATGGTTTGGTATTCGTGACCAGTCCCCATCCCAAAACTATCCAGGAACCCACTAAGAATCACCTCATTAGAACAAAAAAGTCTCCTATTACCTATGAAACTTCAAGGGATTTAGTTGCTCTCTGTCAGGAACTGAGAGCAGAGACCAAATATCTATTTCTTATTATGTCACAGTTGCATGTGCGTGGGGGGAAAAAAAACCCAGAAAGTGTTGTTAGAGCAGGTATTTGGGGAGAGAAGAAGTTTACTAATTTTGTTTGTTTATTTAACTTTTCTATATTTTGTGACTTTTAAAAAAGATTTTATTTATTTATTTGACAGAGAGAGACACAGTGAGTGAAGGAACACAAGCAGAGGAAATGGGAGAGGGAGAAGCAGGCTTCCTGCCGAGCAGGGACCCCAATGTGGGGCTTGATCCCAGTCCCCTGGGATCATGACCTGAGCCGAAGGCAGCCATTTAAGGACTGAGCCATGCAGGTGCCCCTATTTTGTGATTTTTAATGACTTTTTATTTCAAAATGAAAATTTTTTTATGTTTTAATTTTATTTATTTTTTTTAAAGATTTTATTTATTTATTTATTTGACAGAGAGAGAGAGAGAGAGATCACAAGCAGGCGGGGTCGGGGGGAAGCAGGCTCCCTGCTGAGCAGAGAGCCCAATGCGGGGCTCGATCCTAGGACCCTGAGATCATGACCTGAGCTGAAGGCAAAGTCTTAAATCTCTGAGCCACCCAGGCGTCCCTAGGTTTTTGTTTTAATCTCCCACTGCTCATCACAACAAATGCACTCCTTAATCCCCATTACCTTTTTTTTACCCAGACCCCAACTTCCCCTCTGGTAACTATCATTTTTTCTCTATAGTTAAGAGTCTGTTTCTTGGTTTGTCTCTCTTTTTCTCCCTTTGCTTACTTGTTTTGTTTCTTAAATTCCACGTACAAATGAAATCATATGGTATTTTTCTTCCTCTAACTTATTGCACTTAACATTATACTCTCTAGCTCTGTCTGTGTCATTGCAAATAGCAAGATTCATTCTTTTTTATTGCTAAGTAATATTCCATTATATATATATATACTTATATATATATATACATATATATATATATATATATATATATCACATCTTTTTTTAAGATTTTAGTTTTAAGTAATCTCTACATCCAAAGTGGAGCTTGAACTTGTAACCCAAGATCAAGAGTCATTCTTCACTGACTGAGCCAGCCAGGCACCCCTCCTCATCTTCTTTATCCATTCATTAATTGATGGACATCTGGGCTGCTTTGGTAATTTGGCTATTATAAATAATGCTGCTATAAAAATAGGGGTGCATATATCTCTTTGAATTAGTGTTTTTTTATTCTTTGTATAAATACCCAGTAGCGCAATTATTGGATCATAGGATAGATTCATTTTTTCTTAAAGATTTTATTTATTGATCTGACAGAGAGACAGCCAGAGAGGGAACACAAGCAGGGGGAGAGGGAGAGGAAGAAGCAAGCTTCCTGCTGAGCAGGAAGCCTGACACAGGGCTGGATCCCAGGACACTGGGATCATGACCTGAGTGGAAGGCAGAAGCTTAATGACTGAGCCACCCCGGTGCCCTGATAGTTCTATTTTTAACTTTAAAATAAAACCTCCATACTGTTTACACCATGATTGCACCAGTTTGCATTCCCACCAACAGTGCAAGAGGGATGCTTTTTCCATCTTCACCAACACTTGTTTATTCTGGTGTTTTTGATTTTAACCATTCTGACAAGTATAAGGTGATGTCTCACTGTGTATTTGATTTGCATTTCCCTGATGATGAGTGATGATGAATATCTTTTCATGTATCTGCTGGCCATCTGTATGTCTTCAATGGAGAAATGTCTGTTTATGTCTTCTACCCATTTTTAATTGGATTATTTGTTTTTTGGGTGTTGAGTTGTATAAGTGCTTTACATATTTTTGATACTAAGCCTCTGCTGGTTATGTCATTTGCAGATATTTCTCCCATACTCTGGGTTGCCTTTTAGTTGTACTTTGTGATTTTTATTATGATATTCATGTTTAGTTATATAATTTTATTTTTATTTCATTTTAAATATTTTATTTTTAAGTAATCTCTACACCCAATGTGGGACTTGAACTCCCAACCCTGAAATTGAGTCACATGCTCTACTAAGCCAGCCAGGCACCCCTAGTTATGTAATTTTAATGTATTAAATATCATTTTTAAGAAACTGAAGCCTTTCCTTGTAATCTAGTTAAGACTGACTATAGTTGGAAGAATCAGGAAGGCTTCCACGCACAAGCTGGGCTCTCTGCCTGGACACCCTCACCCTAAGTTTGCTCCCACTGCCCCCTCCACATTCACACCCACCATCATCACCTCCTATGAGTGAGCCCCCTGCCTTTCCCCCAGCTCTGGGTGCCCACTGGAGGACAGAGGCTCTGGTTGACTTATCACCCCAGAGCCTGGCATTGAGAAGTGATCAGTGGGTATGTGGTGAGTGAGTGAGTGAGTGAAGGAAGGAAGGAAGGGCTAATCCTGAAAGAGGTGACTTCCTATGACCTTTCCCCAACAGATGGAACCAGTTCCCCTTTCATCAGCCCCCTGGGGAGGGACCCCAGGGTAAGAGTTGGGGTGGATACAAAGCTCAGTGTTTTCTGCAGTGGGTCTGGGGGTGGTCCTTCTGCTGTGCACAGCAAGGAGGTAGAAGTCTCAGGAAGTGCTCATCCCTGAAATCCCCTCAGGACCCCCAGAACCCTAGAGCACACTTGCCCCCAGACATGGCTCTGTGGTCCAGGAAGGCCCAGCTGATGGTGAAGGTGCACTGGGGCTTATTTGTGACTGGCCATTTGGTCCAGCCCAAGGAGCTGACCTGGTCCCTGTGCTCCCAGTCCCCTGGAGCTAAGGGAGACACTCATGCTTGATGTGGGGGTGCTTAACTGTGGAAGCCAGATGAGATAAAAGGGAAAGGTAAGGTGGGCTTTGGAGTTAGAAGCCAAAAACTCATCCTGGCCCGAGGCTGGAATGGCTTCCGACAGCCATCTGTGAACCAAATGAATAGGGTCTTCAGCTAGTCCCAGGGTTCCTGGGTTCCGGTTGGAGTCCTCCCATCATGGGCTCAATGGTTTGGACTGACCCTGCCCCTCCTCCAGCCTCACTTCCATAAGGGAAACCAGAACTGGGCCAGGGCTCTCAAGACCTTCCAGTTGGACCTCTGGCTTTTTCGCAGGCTGATAGGAAGTCAGACAGATGTGGCCTGGGCTCCGCTGCTTGCCTCTAGCTCTCCACCTGTGAGGTGGATGGGGCTAGGACAAGTGAGTGCTTATCTGTGGATTTCTGACTCTCCTCTGCCCCAGGTAGGCCTGGGGAGCCTCACGCAATGCTCCACCTCACACCGCTCCCCCCCCCCTCCCCCCTGCCACCCCTGTCATCCCAACTCCCCCCACCCCGGGCAACTGGCATTCTGTGACTTCTAGTTTTTCTTCAGGCGCTTCTTTTGATTTTTCAGATAGACTGTCATCTGCAAATATGAGCTTTTTTCTTTTCCAACATTTATGCTAGTGGTTTTCCCATGTTTTATTTATCTAGAATAGAGTTTCTTAACACCAGCACTATTGACATTTTTGGCTAGATAATTCTTCATTATGGGGGACTGTCCTGAGCTGTGTAGAATGTTTAGGAGGATCTCTGGCCTCTGTCTTCTGGATCCCAGCAGCACTCCCTAGTGGTAACAATGAAAAATATCGCCAGACATTACCAAATACCCCTGAGAGGCAAAATCACCCCCAGCTGAGAACCACTGGCCTAAGCATCTAGAATAATGTGGATCACAGTAATGCTGGCACATAACTGCTCCAGACTTTAATGGGTCTCGTCTAGTATTGAAATATACGAGTATTTCCTGTTCAGGGCTAGTATACTTTCTCAAAGTTTAATCTGCAAAAAGTAAAAAGCATGACTGTCATACAAATAATGAAAGAATGAGTGTTGAATATTTAATCATTGAAGGACTCAGGGGGGCGCCTGGGTGGCTCAATGGGTTAAAGCCTCTGCCTTCAGCTCAGGTCATGGTCTCAGGGTCCTGGGATGGAACCCGGCATCAAACTCTCTGTTCAGCAGGGAGCCTGTTTCCCCCACCCCCCTGCCTGCCTCTCTGCCTGCTTGTGATCTCTCTCTGTCAAATAAATAAATAAAAATCTTTAAATAATAATAAAAAAAGGACTCAGTAAGATGGTAAAGCAAGTTCAAGTAACATTTTGAGAAGCATTTCTAGTGTGCCCAATTAGAAAATTTGTTGATGTCTTACAGGGCGATAAAACTGTACTCTTTGGGATTATCTTTTCTCCTAGACAGAAATCTATAAATTATCACATAACTTTTCAGGTACGTTTTCCTACATTAGTGGTTTTCAAAGTATAGTCCTCAAAGCGGAAGCATCAGCACCACGTGGGAACTTGTGGAAATCGCACGTTTTCGTTTCCTATCCCAGGCTTATTTAATTAGAAACGTTGAGGGTGGGACACACCTCTGTCTCCACAAGCCCTACGGGTGATTCTGACACACTGAAAAGTCTGAGAACCACTGCTCTAAATAGTCAATCTCTATTTGTGGAACAAATCTGTGAGACAATGTTTCAGTATGACATTAAAAGGACACCCTTTTGCCTAGTTTCCAGATTTAAATACTTTGATGTTAAGTCTCATGTTTGCTCTTTCATTTTTCAAATACTCCATCAACTTAAGGCAGTTTCCACCTATTCCTAATTTTTCTTTTTTCTCTTTTTGAATCAAAACTGGTTTTCCAAGTCTTATCAACCGTGTTCTTCTTTAACCTATTAGTATAATGAAACAGAAGTTGAGCCTGTCTTATAATTCTTAAGATGTTTTTCTTTGACATAGTGTAGTATTTTAACACATTGTTGACTTCAACATGCTGACATTTATGATTTTTAAAAAGCTTTTTATAAATGAGATCGATTTTAGCATGAACTGGGAAGCTTTCCATCTTTTTCTATTTATGAAGGTTTAATTGCTATGGGTTCTGTCCTTTGAAAGCTTGAAAGGCTGCAACAATAAAACCAGCTGAGCCTGGTTTATGGGGGGTGGGATGTGTAATCGAAAAGAGATCTCACCCACTGCAAATATCATTCTCAATGGAGAATATCTGAAAGCTTTTCTGCTAAGGTCAGGAACACGGCAGGGATGTCCATTATCACCACTGCTATTCAACATAGTACTAGAAGTCCTAGCCTCAGCAATCAGACAACAAAAGGAAATTAAAGGCATCCAAATCGGCAAAGAAGAAGTCAAACTATCACTCTTCGCAGATGATATGATACTATACGTGGAAAACCCAAAAGACTCCACTCCAAAACTGCTAGAACTTGTACAGGAATTCAGTAAAGTGTCAGGATATAAAATGAAATCAGTTGCATTTCTCTACACCAATGACAAGACGGAAGAAAGAGAAATTAAGGAGTCAATCCCATTTACAATTGCACCCAAAACTATAAGATACCTAGGAATAAACCTAACCAAAGAGGCTAAGAATCTACACACAGAAAACTATAAAGTACTCATGAAAGAAATTGAGGAAGACACAAAGAAATGGAAAAATGTTCCATGCTCCTGGATTGGAAGAATAAGTATTGTGAAAATGTCTATGCTACCTAAAGCAATCTACACATTTAATGCAATTCCTATCAAAGTACCATCCATTTTTTTCAAAGAAATGGAACAAATAATCCTAAAATTTATACGGAACCAGAAAAGACCTCAAATAGCCAAAGGAATATTGAAAAAGAAAGCCAAAGTCAGTGGCATCACAATTCCGGACTTCAAGCTCTATTACAAAGCTGTCATCATCAAGACAGCATGGTCCTGGCACAAAAACAGACACATAGATCAATGGAACAGAATAGAGAGCCCAGAAATAGACCCTCAACTCTATGGTCAACTAATCTTCGACAAAGCAGGAAAGAATGTCCAATGGAAAAAAGACAGCCTCTTCAATAAATGGTGTTGGGAAAATTGGACAGCCACATGCAGAAAAATGAAATTGGATCATTTCCTTACACCACCCACGAAAATAGACTCAAAATGGATGAAGGACCTCAATGTGAGAAAGGAGTCCATCAAAATCCTTGAGGAGAACACAGGCAGCAACCTCTTCGACCTCAGCCGCAGCAACATCTTCCTAGGAACATCACCAAAGGCAAGGGAAGCAAGGGCAAAAATGAACTATTGGGATTTTATCAAGATCAAAAGCTTTTGCACAGCAAAGGAAACAGTTAACAAAACCAAAAGACAACTGACAGAATGGGAGAAGATATTTGCAAATGACATATCGGATAAAGGGCTAGTGTCCAAAATCTATAAAGAACTTAGCAAACTCAACACCCAAAGAACAAATAATCCAATCAAGAAATGGGCAGAAGACATGAACAGACATTTCTGCAAAGAAGACATCCAGATGGCCAACAGGCGCATGAAAAAGTGCTCCATATCACTCGGCATCAGGGAAATACAAATCAAAACCACAATGAGATACCACCTCACACCAGTCAGAATGGCTAAAATTAACAAGTCAGGAAATGACAGATGCTGGCGAGGATGCGGAGAAAGGGGAGCCCTCCTACACTGTTGGTGGGAATGCAAGCTGGTGCAACCACTCTGGAAAACAGCATGGAGGTTCCTCAAAATGTTGAAAATAGAACTACCCTACGACCCAGCAATTGCACTACTGGGTATTTACCCTAAAGATACAAACATAGTGGTCCGAAGGGGTGCGTGCACCCGAATGTTTATAGCAGCAATGTCCAAAATAGCCAAACTATGGAAAGAACCTAGATGTCCATCAACATGAATGGATAAAGAAGATGTGGTATAGATACACAATGGAATACTATGCAGCCATCAAAAGAAATGAAATCTTGCCATTTGCGACGACGTGGATGGAACTAGAGGGTATCATGCTTAGCGAAATAAGTCAATCCGAGAAAGACAACTATCATATGATCTCCCTGATATGAGGGAGAGGAGATGCAACATGGGGGGTTAAGGGGGTAGGAGGAGAGTAAATGAAACAAGATGGGATTGGGAGGGAGACAAACCATAAGTGACTCTTAATCTCACAAAACAAACTGAGGGTTGATGGGGGGAGGGGGTTGGGTGGGGGGGTGGGGTTATGGACATTGGGGAGGGTATGTGCTATGGTGATTCACAGACCTGTACCCCTGGGGATAAAAATATATGTTTATAAAAAATAAAAAATAAAGAGATCTCAAATTGTTCAATTTCTTCTTTGGTTTTTTAGTCTATTCTCTAGGGTATTTTTGGCGCTGTTGCTGTTTTTTTGTTTTGTTTTTTTTAACCTCTTTAAGTGAATATTGGAAACTTCGTTTTCCTAGTCCATCTTTTGTTCAAACTCACCAGTAAGCAGGCTAATGCAACTTAAAACAACCTATTTTTCTCCTATTCCATTGAGAAAAACTAAGATAAAGATCTAATGTTGGTGAAGCCACAGGGAGAGTTCTGGGCATGTCAATTGTTACAGCCAACTGTAACTAAGGCAACTAAGGGAATTCATCAAAATGAAATAAAATACTCAGGCACTCGAAGGAGCTATGTGGCTTACTGGTAATGTTTCCTTATATGGGTGCTGGCGATGTGGGCTGTACAGTTTATGAAAATTCATTTAACCTTTATACTTACAATACGTCCAATTTTCTGTATGTGTATCATATTTCAGGAAAATTTTTAAAACGCCTTTTGCCACAGCCCATAGGTATCGATAAGGGCACAGCTTACTGGCGGGGAACTGGGACCGACCTGAATCCCCCTTCACACAGGAATCATTCCAAGTGCTCCGGGGTCCGGACTCCTGCTCCCTTAAGTCCAACACATTCAATGACTCCCACGCCCTCTTTTCTAACTAAACCGGGTCGGGGAGGGGGATTGATGCCGGTCACCTCCGGGAAGGGGTTCTGGGGAGACAGGCAGTGAGCTCATCAACCTTCCCCCGGAGCTCCAGCCCCGGCCACCCGCGCTCGCCCCGGCCCCGCCCCCGACCCGGCCGGGCTCGCCCCAGGCCCGAAGGCCCCGCCCACACCACGTGACCGTCGCGTCAGCAGTGCGCGCGCGTCGGAGGAGGACGCGGGTCGGCTTGCTGGGCGCGATGGTGAGGGCCGCGGGGTGACGGGAGGCGGGGAGGCGGGGCGCCGTGGCGGGCTGGAAGGGCGCCGACTCTCGCCTTTGCTGCCACGGGAGACTGAGCGCCGGGGCGGGGAGGTGGAGGCAGTCCCGGCCCCTCGGCAGACACCTGGGTGCGGTCGTGAGGGCCGAGCGTCCGGCTGGCAGGACGGGCGGGCTGGGGAGCCGCGAGCTTGGAGTCACGGTGCTTCCTCGGCGAGAAGGAAGGGCCAGCACCCCCCAGGGCTGGAAGTGGATGCTGACTGGAACGGGAGCGCTTCCAAGCCTTCCTCGCCCCGGGACGACCTCCCAGAGGTGCCCTCTTCCCGGCCCTCCTGTGCGACCCGGAGAACAACTTGCATAGAATTAGGCTCAGTCTTACGCCCTGTTCGGAAGTCTTTCCATCCTTCCCAGAGCCAGAAAGGAGTAGACGTGGGGTTGGGACTTCTCAACAGCTCCATCCATTTATTCCTTCAACAGACTTTGAGTGCCTCCTCTGCACCATCCAGCGTGCCAGGCACTAGGGCTTAAGCTGCAGGAGGCTTGACTTGGCAGGCATAATTAAGACTTGAGGGGAGGGGACCTAACTGTGCCTTGTGTGTAGCATTAGGAAGGCTTCCTGAGGGTGACAGCAACCGGAGGGCGTGGGGGCAGGGAAGAGAACTGGCCGGCTGCAGTGAAGTTTGTGTACCAGGGGTTAGGAGGCTTGGGGAGGGGGCCCTCTATCTTCAGAGAACAGCATTCAGCTGAGAGAGAGCATGGCTCGCTAGGATGCACATAACCTAGCTGGAAGGGTATCACCTGGAGGTTAGTGAAACATGAGGCTCAACAGGTAACAAAGACCAAATCCTTCTGGGTCTTGAGAGCATTGAAAGGAGTTTAGACTTTAAGAAGAGGGCCCTGGGAAGCTAGGAAAATCCTCTTGGCTGATTTGTGGAGGGAGCAGGAGGGGAGCAGACCCCCAGGGGATGGTGGTGACCTGAGTTAGGGCGGAGAGAGTGGAGATAGAAGTGGGGAAACGCATGAGGGAAAAGGGAGAGCTGGGTGACTGGGGTTGGCTCCTGGGTGGTGGTGCTCAGTGGGGTGGAAAACATAGGAAGGGGAGCAGGTTTTAGTGCAAAGACCAAAAGTTAACTTTGCTGGGCAGCTCTGTGTGAGGTTTCTGCTAGTTATCAGGTGCAGCTGGCTAGAAGACAGTCTAGATTTAAGGGTCTAAGACTCAGAAGAGAAGCTACAATGCAGTTATAAATTGGGGAGTCAGCACAAAGATGATCCTTGTAAGCCTAAAAACATGTAACATCTCAGTGATGTGAATTGGGAACAGAGGACCTAGCGCAGAACCTAGAGAAATGCCAGCATTTTAAGAAATTACACAAGGAACACATCCTTGTAAAAAATGTAGATAACGCAGAGATGGTAGATGACTTCTGTGAGTAGAAGTCGGGGCCCATGAACTTAGGAAAAATCTCACATCTTAACTTTCACTAACTTCAAACTGAAATTTAGCATTTCCTTCCATTATGAATGTTGGCAGCCAGCCCGTTATTCATAGCACCTCTGACTTTGTCACCAATAGAAATTAGTTATTTTTGTATCGTATTACAGCTGGTGACATTGTTCACATATTTATGCAGATCGTTTTTAAGTTATAGGTATTAGACTTGAAACATCACATCACCAATTTGACTGTCCTGATAACTTAGTTCCCTTTGCAATCCTGTGTATTTTATGCATTTAAAAACATGGTTTTGAGAAAGGCCTATAAGGCTCCACCAGATGCCAGATGAGGCTATGGCAGAAAAAGGTGAAAAACTCCTGAAATAGAGACAGAAGTGCAAGACTATCCTTAATGCCCTGTCACCTCATCAGTTGTCCCAGGCCCCTGCCCCAGAGTAATGATGCAGGCAGTGCGCAGAGATCACCATTTGGGGGCTGGGGGAAGGAGGGTGAGCCAGCAAATGAGACTAAGGCCAGGACAGGGAACAATACTCTCCTGTATGCTGCTTCACCAGGGAGGACAGGTTCATGTGGGATGCTGCTGAGGAGTTGGGAAGAGGAAGGCCAGATTTAATGACAGTCATTTGGGACCACGGCTAGAAGACTTCATGGGAAGCCCACATAGATGCACCAGTGCTGGGGGTTCAGGCCAAAACCAGCAAGAGAGCTGGTGGTTGAAGGATCGTGGAGCAGGTCTGATGTGACCGAGAAGGTGACTGGTTGGGGCAAGTAGGGGATATGGTGTTGCCAGGCTGCACTGAGGGCCCAGCAGAACCAGGAGAATGTGGGTGTGAGGTGTCCTTGGTTTGCGGAGTTTTGTTCCCAGCATCTGTAAGCAGCCCATATGTAAGAGATGTGGGAAGCTGGCCATGTATGTTGCTGTGCTCTGGAGCTTTGCCGGGCAGACAGGCGGAAGGACAGTTGATCCAGGGAGTGGAGAATATTGGCAAGATGTGGCCAACAGGATGGGTTTGCATTCTAACAGGAGACAGACCTCGAGGAAATAATAAATGTGATGTCTTCTGTGGAGATCAAGAAAGAAGGTTAGGGACTAAAGCATGATGCAGAAGAGCTATTTTATTTTTGAACAGTTTTACTGAGATAAAATCAATAATAACACACATATATAAATGTACAGTTCAATAAGTTCTGAAATGTATATGTTCCCACGATCAAGATAATGAACATACCCACTGGCCTCTGAAACTCCTTTGTACAAGAGGCTGTTTTAGAAAGTATGGGCAGGGGTGCCTGGTGGCTCAGTTGGTTAAGTGTCCAACTCTTGGTTTCAGCTGAGGTCATGATCTTCAGAGTCCTGGGACCGAGCCCTGGGTCAGGCTCTGCGCTCAGTGCAGAGTCCGCTTGAGATTCTCTCTCCCTCTGCCCCATTCGTGTTCCCGTGCTGTCTCAAATAAATAAGTAAATCTTAAGAAAAGAAAGAAAAAAGAAGGAAGGAAGGTCAGAGAAGGCCCATTTGAGCGGAGACCAGAAAGAGGTGAGAGAGCAGGGTGTGCAGAGGGGCAGCAAGGACAGGATGGGGAGTGCCTGGTGTAGCTGGAATAGCAGGGAGGCCAGTGTGGCTGGAGCTGGCGGGGGAGGTGATAGGTCACTGACATCATGACAAGGACATTGTTCTGTTCTGTACTCCCAGCGCTTAGAATGGGGTCTGCCACAGAGAAGTTTGCCACAGTCAGTGTTTTCTGAGCACATGAATGCATAGGATAGGCAACAGAGCAAGGTTTGGTGGCAGGTGGGTCTGTGAGGGGGTTCTCTAAACAGCCTGGTAATAGGAGAGAACAAATGGCCAGTGGCATCCATCTTGGACAGGAAGCAGGGGTTCCTGAAGAGCAGTAATGTGGGAGACCCCTGGCCACACTTGAGCCCTGAATCCTGACCGCCTGCCTCACTCCTGTGCAGAGGTTCCGGTTCTGTGGTGATCTGGACTGTCCTGACTGGGTCCTGGCGGAGATCAGCACGCTGGCCAAGATTGTTGAGTGCACGGGGTCTTCTAGGGTGGGAGGCGGGGACTGAGGGTAGGGGTTTTGGGGAGGGAGGGTGGTGAGGTCCTCTGAGGTTGGGGCCTCAGTGCCCTCAGTTTGTCCTAGCCTGCTGTGTGACTCTAATCATGTGGCCAGCCCCCCAGCATGGAGGGGTGGGGTGGGCCAGTTTGGCTCATGCAAGGCCTTCCCCTCCAGTCCTCCGTGAAGCTGAGGTTGCTGTGTAGCCAGGTGCTGAAGGAGCTTCTGGGACAGGGGATTGACGTGAGTGCAGGGCCCAGCACCCCACTGTCCCATGACCCTCTGATCCTTACTGCCCTGAAAGTGCACCAGAACCGGGGGTGGTGTGGGGGAGGGCAATCAGGATGCAGACTGGGGTGCAGGCGGCTGGTGAGCAGGGGCCTGGCATACCCTGAGGGCCTCCTTTCCCCATAGTACGAGAAGATCCTGAAGCTCACCGCTGATGCCAGGTTTGGTGAGTACCCGCTCAGTCCTGCAGACCTTTGGGCCACAGTGGATGCTCAGCTCAGCGGGGCTTAGCACAGAGGCCCCTCCTCCCAGCAGCCTCTCCTGCTGCACTTGCCTCAGCAGAGGAGCCCCAGGGAAGGAGCTGTGTTGCCAGCCCCGCCCTCTGCCTGTTCCTGGGGAGGCAGTAGCTGTGCTCATGGCTCAAGGAGGCCTGGGCACTGGGAGCTGAAGATAGTGGGGCAACAAGGTGGCCAAGGCCACAGTGACACCCCCCTACCCCGTCCACGGGTCCCCCCAGAGTCGGGCGATGTCAAGGCCACGGTGGCAGTGCTGAGTTTCATCCTCTCCAGTGCGGCCAAGCATAGCGTGGATGGCGAGTCCTTGTCTAGTGAACTGCAGCAGCTGGGGCTCCCCAAAGGTACGGGTATGCAGGCAGGCGGGCGGGGTACGGGGCAGCAGGCCAGGCCGAGTGGCTTTGAGATGTGCCCTGCCCTCCGGGAGCCTGACACCGGCCCTGTGAGCAGTCTGAGCCCCCACCGGCTACATCAAGGGGCCTCCATTCTGTCTCCAGAGCACGCGGCCAGCCTGTGTCGCTGTTATGAGGAGAAGCAAAGCCCCCTACAGGAGCATCTGCGGGCCTGCAGCCTGCGTGGTAAGTGTGGCAGGGGCCGGGGTGGAGTTTGGGCTCCGTTCTGGAAGATGCATGCTGCGTGGGAGGTGCTGGTCCTCAGAAAGGAGACTTAACCCTGGTCACATGTCAGGCAGTCACGGAGCCAGGACTCCTGACTCCAGCCCAGATTTCTTTCCTCTGAGACCTGCTGTGCATAATCTCACTACTGATTATTGAGCCCCTTCCTGGGTCAGAGGGAGGAGAGGTTCTCAAAGGCACACAGCCTTGAAGGGTTGAGAGCGGAGCCGGGTGTGGGCCGAGGGCTGTGTAGCTCAGCAGCCTGTGATCCTGACAGCCACCCGGTTTCACAGTGAACAGGCTGGCAGGTGTGGGCTGGCGGGTGGACTACACCCTGAGCTCCAGCTTGCTTCGGGCTGTGGCAGAGCCCATGGTGCACCTGAAGCTGGAGGTGGCAGCTGCCTCAGGCGCCACAGCCCAGCCTGTGGCCATGTCGCTCTCAGCTGACAAGTTCCAGGTCCTCCTTGCAGGTGAGACTCAGTTGTCCCTGGAAGGGGAAGGGGCCCTCCCAGATCCCACCGGACTGCCACCCACCTGCTCACCTCTTCCCTCTGCAGAATTGAAGCAGGCTCAGACCCTGATGAGCTCCCTGGGCTGAGGAGAAGGGTGTTTGGGGCCCGTGTTGCGTCGCTGCCCTCCAAACTCCTCTTCGTGGGTGGCCGCAACTCCAGGACCCTGGAGGCCTGGCCTCCCAGATCTCTGACTTGCTAGGTTCCCACATGAGAATTCAGCATAAGGATTCTGAGGGCTTCTCGAGCATTGCCTTCCCCGCCCCGAGAAGGGCATTGTCAGCAGTTCTGACGAGCTGGAAGAATAAACTGAAGTGTAAAGGAGTGCGTGCGCAGGTTTCTTTTTGGCTCAGATGAAAGGTTTTTGTGAGAGGAACCAAGTGACATCCCGACCTCCCTGGCCCATTACTTGCTCTCTCTCTTCAGCTGCTGGTTGAGGCAGGTCAGGGGTGAGGCAGAATGAGGACTGAAATGAAACATCTTGTCTGTAGATCGGAAAGTCAGGGTTCTAGCTCCCAGTCCTGCAGTGTTTGTGGCTCTGCCTCCTGTGCTGGCCGTGTCTGCAGGCTGGGAGCAAGCTCACTTCTCCAGTGCCAGATGCCCCGAGTAGAGAAAGGAGAGAGCCTCGCTCTTCCTGCCATCTTCGTTTGGAAGAGAGGAGGGCCCGTGCCTGAACCGCTCATTGGCAAGAGGAGTGGGGTTAGGGGCTGCATGTGTGTGTCCATCCCCTATTCCTTGTTGAAGCCCTAACCCTTCAGTGAGATGGTTTTAGGAGATGGGGTTTTGGACAGTAATTAGTTTTAACCCACTGAGCCACCCAGGTGCCCCGGACAGTAATTAGTTTTAGATGAAGTCATGAGAGTGGGACCTTCATGAAGGGATTAGTGCCCTTAGAAGAAGAGAAAGGCTCTCTCCACAATTGTGTACCAAGAAAAGGCCACATGAGAACAGCAAAGCAGGAGAAGGCCCTCACTAAGAACCAAATCTGCCAGCTCCTTGATCTTAGACTTCCCAGCCTCTGGAACTATGAGAAATAAAGGTCTGCTGTTTAAGCCACCCAGTCTATGGGGTTTTGTGACAGTACCCTGAGCTAAGACAAGTGGCCTGAGAACATCTTGGGGTGCAGGGAAGTTACCAAACAACAATGAGAGCCATCAGGAGGAGCCAGCTCGTTCCACTGGCCAAAGATGTGACAGTTTTAAGCATCAAAAAGTTAAGGACTAATTCCAGTCCTGACCTCTGCTTCTGGAAAAATGGGGCAGATGCACTTTCTCCTGTTTCTCCCACTAAGTACACCTGAAAACCTTGGACAGAAGACTCTACAAGGTGAAGAGAAGGCAGATTCTCTGAGATCCTCGGGAACTGAAGAACAGCAGAGCAGAGCCATCCTTAGGTTTTCTTTTTGCTCCATGTGTCCTGGGCTGGGTGCTAGAGACTGGCAACCCAAGAAACCCCAGCACATCGAAAGCCCCAACCGCAGTGTGCTCTCTTGAGCCAGGGGATCAGGAAAGGGGCCATCTGATGAGACGGGGGACTTAGAGATGGCAGCTGCTGTCCTCCAGTCACACCGCAGAGAAACTGCAGCTCCTCTTCCATGCATGCATGCATATATGTTATATATATGTATGTACATCTACAAAATATAAATTTTTTGCATACAAGCAGGGGAGGGGAGAGAGAGAATCAAGCAGATATGAGCTCGATTTCATGACCTTGAGATCATGACGTGGGTTGAAATGAAGACTCGGATGTTTAACCAGTTGAACCCCCCAAGTGCTCCAAGAAGATTTAAATAAGATCCAGAGTCTCAATACCCCAAATGTCCAGGATTCAAAAAACAGACAAACCGAGAGCTAAGATCTCAACTTGAATGAGAAAACAACAGATGCCAACACTAAGATAACTCCTGACTTGCATGACAGGAATTTTAAAGTAGCTGTCATAAAAATGCCTCAGGTCTTAACAAGGAAATAGAAGATACAAAGAATGAGAAGTTTTAGAAAAATCTGCAATCAAAGTAAAAATAAGCTGGACTGAACAACAGAAGAAAGAATCCATAAATTTGAAGATAATCGTAGAAATTACCCAATCTGAACAACAGAAATTAGTTTGGGAAATAAACACACAGAAAACAATCAAACAGAGGCCTCGGAGCCTGCAGGCTGTAACATCAGATCTAATACTCACGTCATCAGAGTCCCAGAAGGTGAGGAGAAAGAGGGCAGAACAGAAAAAGCATGCACAGAAATCATAACTGCAAATTTCCCCCATATGGCAGAAGACCCAAGCCTACAGAATCAAGAAGCTGAATGAATCCCATATGGGTTAAACCCAAAGAAATCCATGCCGAGGTACAACATTACAACAAACTTCTGAAAACTAAAGAAAACAATCTTGAAAGCAGCAAGAGCGAAATGACATGTTACCTTATGGGGGGAAAAATACATGAGTGGATTTCTTGCCAGAAACCATAGAGGCCAAAAGGGAGAAGCACAACATTTTTCAGGTCTGAAAGAAAAGTGTCAACTGAAAATTCTGTATTCCACAAAAACTACCTCAAGAGTAAAAGGGGAAAATCAAGATATTCTCAGATAAAGGATCACTAATATGATTTGTCACCAGCAGACCTAACCTAAAAATAAAAAGGCGAAAGGAGGATCTCTGATCAGGAAGGAAATGATAAGGAATCTCGGAACATCAGGGAGGAGGAACGATGGAAGGTGTGAAGCTGTGGATACAGTTAGACTTTCCTTGAGTATTTCAAGTTATGTTCAGCAGCTGGAGAAAACATAAAACATTGTTGGATGTGGTTCTCAAGGTATGTAGAGGAAACACGCAAGGTTATTATAAACATGAAAGGGGGAAAGGGAGTGAGATTCCTACATTTAGAATGTCAACACCAGTGAACTGTGGCAAGTACGTGTGTATAATATCTAGAACAGCTACTTCAAAGGCCGTGCAATGTATTGCACTCGAAACCCATACTGATAAGTCAAACGAGTTCTAAAAATTCAGGTCACCCACAGGAGAGCAGGAGGAAGACCAAAGAGAAATGGAATAAACAAAAAGCAGCAGGTGGAAGTCACAGGAAATTCTAAGTTTCCTCAAACATTTCACATTTGCTTGATTTCCCAGGTTGCATTCCCTCTTCTGTGCTGTCACAAAATCGCACAGGTGCATCTCTCACTGCTGTTGTAATACGGCATTGTCATTTTGTATTTACTCATTTGCCTCTTTTACCCTTCTGAGTTTCCTAAGGATGGGAATTATGTTCCTGTGTGTGTATAGTTTTGGTGCCTGATAAGTACTCCATTAAATGGGGGAGAAGATAAAGACGGCAATGGATTTACTTGTGTTGAATGTTAAAAAAAAAAAAAAAAAAAAAAAAAATCCATGAATCGATAATAGGAAAGAGTCTATAAAAGACAAAAGTTCCTCACCAGCACCAAAAAACCCCCAAATGAGTCCTAATTTGTCACCATTGGATGTTAGTGCACCAGATTCTTGGTCTGAAAATTGATCATTAAAGGGAAGGAATACAGAATTTATCCTGTCTTTTTAACATTTCAGGACAATCAAGTGGCCTTAGTCAAAGAGGTAAAGCTCTTCTTTACAGAAGAATTCCCATTAAGGTACAAGGAGTGAGAGAAAAACCACTATTTTGTAATTCCTGCTTAAATACTTGATTGAGGCAGGGATCCTTGGGGATGATAGAGCCATTAGGTGAAAAGTTTATGTGATGTGAAACGGTATTTGCGGGGTGCTAAGGGATGCTTTCACACAGTCCAGCGCCCCTCAGCTGGAAACTGGATAAACACTGGATAAACACGGAATACTGGAATACTACCCCACAGTCGAAAGAAAACGGCTGATGAGCATAACATGGATGGTCTCAACGAATCATGCTGAGAAGCCAGACTCAGAAGGCTACGTACTGACGATTCCATTCATGTGGTAGCATGGAGAAGGCCAAAACCATAGGGACAGAAAGCAGGTCAGGGGTTGGCAGCAGGTGGGGTAGAAGTGGAAACTGCCAGGTTGGTGGGGGGTAAGGGGAATGTATTCTTTTGATTGTGGCCATAGTTATGTGAGTGTATATATTTGTCAAAACTCATTCTACACACGGTGAATTTTACCTTAATTTAAACAAAACAAGATACCAACCAGCAGAGAAACCACCCCATTGGTTACTTAGTAGTCACGAGGCGTGAAACGTCTTTACAAAGCAGAGACGGGCTGTCCCAACCTCACCCGTGATTGGTTTCAGCCTCACTGACGTGGGACAGCCAGATGTTGGGCGCCTCCTACCGAGATGCAGCTTGGAGAGCAGAGCATCTGAGTAAACATTCAGACAAATCCAGAGTGTGAAGGGGCCTCTCAGAAAACAACTGGGTTGGACTCCAGAAAGGTCAGTATCATGAAGACCAAAAAGGAGGGGTGGGGTGAGTGGGAAGATGGACAGGGGGGTTCCATCTGAATCAAAAAAATGATTGAAGAAACCTGTAACCCTTGGCTGAACTCTGAACAGACCAGCCATAAAAGACATTTTGGGGACAATTAAGGAAATTTGAACGTGGACTAGGTATTAGATGGTATTAATTTTATTAGGTATGATAAATGTGGCTTTGTAGGATACCGCTTTTGAGATGCATGTTGAAGTATTAGGGATGAAATGTGGTAGTTTGTTGTAGTTTGCCTAGTTTACTTCAGAATACTTCGGCCGCAAGAAATGAGGAAGCAGGAGTAGTATGAAGGGGCAGATCCGGGCTATGGGTCAGGCGGGCACCTGTGCCGACCGCACTTAGGACGGAATGCAAGCTCATTACAGAGGCCCCTTGAGACCAGAACTGACCATCTGAAGTCTGTTCTGCTCCGCCCACTTTTTGTTGCTTGGCTACACTTGCCACCCTGCAGGTGGTGATGGTGCTTCTGTGTATGTGTTACATCTGACTGTGCCTGGTTGTTTAGGGGCCACCACCGGGTCCCCAGGGCCTGCGTTTTTCACGCACCTGCGCGCCCTGCACACAGGTGCAGGCGCCTAGGCCTCTGGACCTTGCCGCTGTTTCCTGCTGGGAGTGCCTACCCTGTCTGGGACTAGTCGGTGACTCTCCCCCTCAACCCCCCCCCCCCCCCCCCCCCCCCGCGCCACCTCAGACCTGACCCCAATCCCAGCGGCACCGAGCAGCAGGAAGCCAGGTTTCTCCGCCACCTCCCGGACAGGTGACTGCTTCCAAAGCCTTTTCCACACATGGGGCCCCCAGCCCATCCTAGCCAAACACTGCCACCTGCTCGAGAAACTACACTTCCCAGCAGGCACCAGAGCAGCGATCTCAGCTCCCAGCATGCTCTTAGGCGCGGCCGGGCCCCCACGTTAACCCCTCAGTGGCTGCAGACTGGCGGGGAGCTGCGTGGGGAGCAAGTTATTTGTGGGGAGGAAGCGGCAGAGCTGAGGAGGGGATGGGGTTCAGGGACCTTGGGGAGGAAGGGACCTGGGATTAGCCGAGGACGGGCAGCAGGGCAGGGTGGTGAAGGGGAGGTGAGCAATGGGGTGCCCACCCTGCGGAAGTTAAGAATCTGGACTTTCACCTTTTACCGGAAAACGATCTCTTTTGGTGCCAGGCCCCAGACGGCGCTGAAGAGGGGGACGGGGGTAAGGGAGTCTGCCCTCCCTGGCTAAATCCACCCTCTGCCCCACACAAAATCTGGCCTTGATCTGGGCAGGTCCTGGAGGAGAGTGGAAACTCCTCCCCAGCCAGGTGTAGGGGGTGGAGTTTGATTCCCACGGGCTGGCGCTTGGTGCTGATGCAGGCATTTCCTCTACTCCCCTGGACCTTGGCCTGGAGCTCGGGAGCCCTTCCTGTCACCCCTGTCCTCCTCCCTCAAGAGTCGTGGGCATCTGGTTCCAGCGTATATGCGCCTGGAGACACCTGCCTTCCCTCCCCCTTGTCCTGGGTCTGGTCCTGAGCAGTGGGTGGTGACAGGCTGGTCCTTGCTGCGGGCAGAGTCTCTGGCAGAGTAGCATGGTTCCCCGAGTTCTCATTCCCCAGATGGGGTTAGGGTCGCTCCATCAGTTGTTCCGGACCAGGTGCAGGCGGGGTCCTAAGAAGTGGAGTCATGAGCAAGCAGAGCTTGCCCTCTGAGGTGGGAGTGGAGGACAACAAACAAGATGATTTCAGATTCTGGGGATGCCATGAAGAAAACTCAGTGGTGGTGGGGGGATGCTACCTCAGAGAGAGTGGTCAGGGGAGGCCTCTCTCCAGTGTCCCAGACTGAAAGGACAGCAAGGACGAAGACGTGGCAATGGGGAGACTGTGCTTGGAGCCAGTGAATGAGGGGGAATGTGGGAGGAAATGAGAGGACCTTGTGGGCTCAGGAGGGATCTGGGCTTCATTCTGAAAGCAGTGGGGGCTCCTGAAAGCCCCGTGGAGGGTGTTAAATAAGGCAGAGTCTTGCTTCCCCACCTGAGCCCCCATAGCGCCCTGGGCTTTCTGAGCACCGTCAGCTGGGGACCAGGGCCTATGGTCAGGCTGGCTGATTTGTCCGCCCATTGAAGCTATTAGTGGCCCCCTCAGGGTTCTCCTTTATAAAATGGGGTGATAATTCTACGTCACAAGGTGACGCTTGGCCCCACCTGCTGTCATCCTGCCTCCCCCTCCCCCTGCCACAGGCCCAGCCGCCCCTTGCCCAGAATGCCTGAGGGCCCCGAGCTGCATCTGGCCAGTCTCTATGTGAACGAGGCGTGCAAGGGGCTGGTGTTTGCCGGGTGCGTGGAGAAGTCACCTGTCAGCCGCAACCCCGAGGTGCCGTTTGAGAGCAGCGCGTACTGCATCTCCTCCTCGGCCCGTGGCAAGGAGCTGCGCCTGACTCTGAGCCCCCTGCCTGGGGCCCAGCCCCCACAGGAGCCACTGGCCCTGGTCTTCCGCTTTGGCATGTCTGGCTCCTTCCAGCTGGCGCCCCGGGACGCGCTGCCGGCCCATGCCCACCTGCGCTTTTACACAGCTCCTCCTGGCCCCCCACTCGCCCTCTGCTTCGTGGACATCCGCCGCTTCGGCCACTGGGACCTCGGGGGAGAGTGGCAGCCCGGCCGCGGGCCTTGTGTCTTGCTGGAGTACGAGCAGTTCAGGTAGGCCCGGTACCAGGCGTGATGAGCACAGTCTTAGGCTCCCGTCCTGGCTCTGTTAGCGCCTCGCTGGCCAGTGAGGAACAAGTCTAGTCCCCTCTGGTCCTCAGTCCCTTCATGTGTTAACAAAAAGTGTCCTTTCCGGGGAGCTAATGCATGTGGAGCCCCAAAACAACTGATGTGGGGGGGGCAAGAGGAGGATGGGCAGGCCTGTCCCAAGGACACGTGGCCAGCTCGTGTCAGAGCTGGGGATCAGCATTCCACTGTGCTTCTTGGAGGCTAAGAAAGGTGACAGGGCTTTAACAACCTGTCAAGAAGGATTCCCGCTCAGGTTCCCTTCCCTGAGCGGGAAGGAATTGCTTCGAGGCGGTGGGCTGCCTCATGCCACGGTTTCTGAAATGAGTTTGCGGTCTCCCACTTCTGCCTGCCCACTGGTCTGTGACCATCTGCCGGAGGGGTCACCGCCCCACCTGGGATGTGATGTGTGTCTCGGAGGATGGCATGGTGCCAGCCACTTCCCTTCACCGAAACATGAAACGTGTGCGGGTTTCTTTTTCGTGCCAAGCCCTCTTCCAGGTGTTGGGCGGGTACTACAGTGAGCAAGATGGATGTGGTCCCTCTCCCACAGGCTGAAGTTCAGGTAGGGCAGGGGGAACAAGGAAACAAAGTAGGTGACTTCAAATAGAAGAAAAATCAGAAGTAGATGACTCTTGGCCGGGGGGCTGGGGTTGGGGGATTAGGAAAAGACCACTCCAGATGATTTGAGCCAAGGCCCGCCTGATGAAAAGGACCCAGCCTTTGCAAAGCCCTAGAGGGAAAGCACTGTAGGGACAGAATCACAGACTCAAGGCCTGCAGTGGACTTGGTGTGCTTTCTATTGGGCCTTAGACTCGGTGGCCCGTCAGGGTTGGTCAGGGTGTCTTGAGCACAACAGAAGCCACTTGATTCCTGGCCTTCCCAGGCACAACCCTGAGTTCACCCCAGGGTCCTGGATTCCTCCCACCTTAACCTTCCTGGGAAGTCATTACATGTCAGCTGGCTCTGAAGTTTCTCTCACATGAGAAGTTTGGCTGTTTTTTTGGTCCCACTACTGGGGAGCATGCAGGGGTCTGCCCCCTAGTGTTCTGACCACTTAGGCTAATGTTCCCCACTTGGCCCCAAACTGTGTCTTACGGCCCCTACTTCATATGCTCCTTGTGCCTGTTACTGAGTCAGTCTCTCCAGGATCCTTTCCCACAAAGAAACAAGGTGCATTTCCTCTTCATGGGGGTGAGGAGGGATCTGGGACCCCTGGAGGTGGCGTGAGGGCTGCTGGGACACTCTCTAACCATGACTTGTCAGCACACATCTGTTGCACAGAGCCAGCTCCGGCTTCCTTGAAGATCTTCAGGGTCTTCAGAGAAATTGACCCCACCAGTGTCAGACCCACATTCTAGCCCATCAGAAGTTCCAGACAGGGAGCTCGGGCTCTTGGGACACCACATGAGCTCTTGGGATCACCTTGTTCTCCAAAAGGTCTTGAAGTCTTGAATCTGAGGGTCTTTGGTGATAGACCCACAATGTCTACGGACATGTGTGCTTCCTTGAACACATTGCCTTTTTTAAAAGATTTTATTTGAGAGACAGTGAGCACAAGCAGTGGGAGGGGCAAAGGGAGAGGGAGAAGCACGCTCCCTGCTGAGCAGGGAGCCCGACCACTCAGGGCTCAATCCCAGGACCCCAGGATCATGACCTGAGCCAAAGACAAGACACCCAGGGCCCCGAACACATTGCTTTTGACTGGTATCTTTCACCATTCATAATGAATTCAAATCTCATATTGGTGTTCCCAATTAACAGGAAAATGGAGGGGCCCCTGAGGGGCTCAGACGGTTAAGCATCTGCCTTTGGCTCAGGTCATGATCCTGGGGTCCTGGGATGGAGCCCCACACCTGGCTCCCAGCTCAGCAGGGAGTCTGCTTCTCCCTCTGCCTCTCCTTTGTCTCTCTGAAATGAATGAGCAAAATATTGAAAAAAAAGGAAAATGGAGGTTTTCACTGCCAATATAGCACCAAGGTTGGGAAATGGGAACAGGGACTCCCACATTCCTTCCCCTTACATCCAGGTACAGGTACCGCCGGCCCCTCTCCCCTATTGTGTGTCAAGCCCTCAGGAATGGGGGCAGAGAAGGGGGTCTCATGTGCCCGGGCTGGCTGTATTCCTCCAGGGAGAACGTGTTACGAAACCTAGTGGACAAGGTCTTTGACCAGCCCATCTGCGAGGCCCTCTTGGACCAGAGGTTCTTCAATGGCATTGGCAACTATCTGCGGGCAGAGATCCTGTACCGGTCAGCAGGTGGACCGGGAGGACTAGGAAGGGCTGGGTGTGCCCGCATTCTCCACTGCTTAGCTTAGCTCCACTCCTTCTCTCCACCCCACTGCAGGCTGAGGATACCCCCTTTCGAGAAGGCCCGTAAGGTTCTAGAGGAGCTGCAGCAGCGCAGGCCGGTGAGGGTGCAGGGAGCAATGCGGCCAACGACAACTAAGGCTGGGTTAGGTGTCTCTAGCTTTGGGCCCATTTCCCTTTCTCTTCAGTGTCTGGGGTGGGGGCAGATGGATTGTCTCTTGAGTCCTGCTAAGCTCTTGGGGTTCTGCACCCCGGGACTCATCTGCCTTCTGAGTGGCCCTGCCTCACGCTGCCAGCCAGTTCCTGCCTCTGCCCCTTCTCCAGAGCCCGGAGCTGACCCTGAGCCAGAAGATCAGGGCTAAGCTGCAGAACCCAGACCTGCTGGAACTGTGTCACTCCGTGCCCAAGGAAGTGGTCCAGCTGGGTGAGCCCTGGGAGCCAAAGACGGCTCTACCTCTGCTTCAGAATACTGTGGAACCCAGGGCTGTTCCTGCCCTACTTGGGGTGTGGATGTCTATAGACTTAGTTGTTGCTACCTGGATCAAGCCTCCTCACTTGTTAGGTGTCTATGTCCTCTGTGCAGCCCAGGAGGTGGGCAGGACAAGGGTTAATCACCCCCAGGATGGAAAAGCCATGGCCCAGAGCCAGGGAGCCTCCAGCCTGAGGGCATACAGCTGGGGGAGGGAGAGCCTTGGCCCCCTGATGCAGTCCCTCAGCTGTGTGGCTGAGGTCCAGGCCAGGTCGACCAGGCTCCCCCTCCTCACAGCCCGAGTCTGCCTTCCGACTCCGGCCCGGTTCCTCTGACCCACAGGGGGCAAAGGATATGGGCCAGAGCACGGGGAGGAGGACTTCGCTGCCTTCCGAGCATGGCTGCAGTGCTATGGCGTGCCTGGAATGAGCTCCCTGCGGGACCGGCGTGGCCGGACCATCTGGTTCCAGGTTTGGGCCCTAACCTCACACAGGCAAATGGAAATCCTGAGGAAGCTAGTGGGGTGGATAGACCTAGGGTCCCAGTAGGGCAGGAGCTGGGGTCTCCTAGGAGCAGATGTCTAGGGCTTGTGGACACCCCCAGGGGTCACACTGTCCCCAGTGGTATAGGATTTCCCCATGCTTTACTCCTCCTCTCCTCAGCCCCAGGGTCCCAGCCAGTGGAGCAGCCCAAGGCAGGGTGGCCTTGATGTGGGCTCCCACCTGGGGAGGATGGGGCTATCCGAGAGGCCTCTTAGGGGAGAAGCCCCACTGATTTGGAAGGATAGTTGTGAACTCTGCTTCTCCAAGGAAAACTACCCCTGCTCTAGCCAGGTTGATTCCTGAGTTCTCATTCCATTTTAGGGGGATCCTGGACCCCTGGCACCGAAAGGTAAGCCACTCTCAATGTAATAAGCTAGGAGAGCAGGAAGGACTAAGGTGCTTGCAAGAGCTACATCGCCCTTCTCCATCCCAGTCCCCACTGCACCCCTGGGAGTCACCCCAGAGCGGGAGTCTGCGGGAAGGGGGCTGAGGGCACAGGATCCCCACCCCCTGCCCAGTGTCAGTGTCCTGCAGGAGGCAAGTCCCGCAAGAAGAAATCCAAAGGAGCACAGCAGGGGCCTGAGCACAGACTGGAGGTATGTCTCCTCCCTTCATTCTCTCCTGCCCCAGCCGCACACCCCAGGAGCCCTCCCTTGACAATGGAGGCAATGATGGGTCCTCACCAACCTCTGAACTGCTCACAGAACCCCTTGGGGACTATCTCCTCTACTCGGGACCCTCTCGTTCCAAGCACAGCCCCTTCCAGGACACGTGGGACACGCAGAGACCCTCCTGGTCAAAGTACAGCCCAGCAGCCAGAGGGGACCAGCCTCCAGCAGGACCCAGAGGTCCCGCCAGTCCCTGGGAAGGGAAAGAGGAGGAGGCGACCAGCAACCTCAGGTGGGCCTTGCTAGAAGGCTCTGTAGGAGGAAGCGGTAGTGCTGGTGGGAAGACTGTGGACAGAGGTAGAGGGGAGGCCATCAGGGCAGTCCTGAGCCTCACCTGTCCTCCTCTCAGGCCACCGCAGACCCCGAAGGATCAAAGCTGACACCCCATTCTTGGATAATGAGGGGACGGCAGCCTCTTAGCAGGAAGGCCTCTTGCTCTGCCAAGCCCTGCGGGGCCTGGGTGGCTCAGCTGAAGCAGGTTGGAGCTGCTGGGGGCCAGGTGCCCTGGCCCTGTGGCTATTCCCTACACAACTATGATGTTTTTAATTGTACCCCATTCCCCACTTTTTAAACCCACATGAAAAATGCTATCATTTTTAATAAACGAATACACTTGAATTTCTTGGCACTTCTTGGGCTGGCTGTAGAAGGTCTGGGAAGCCCAAGTTGGGAGAAGCTGCTGCCTGACCTTGGAAACAGGAGAGCCACCCAGCAAGGCCGACTGAGCCCCTCCACCCGTCTTCCAGGCCCTGGCTCTCAGAGGACTGCCTGCCTCTGCAGGTATAGCCACTTGGAGGTGGTGTAGAGACCTGGGCCCCAGGCAGCAGGAGCCCCCCCCAGTTCCTCCCGTCCAGAATTCCCAGCACTGCCATTGCCCGTGCTTCCTCTTGCTCCTCTTCTAGAGGGCAGCCAGCTGGAATCCACCCTCCTGGCCGCCTCCCCATGGGAGGAGCTTCTTAACCCATCTCTTCTCCAGGTTGTGGTCCCTGATATCCCAAATCCCAGGGGGCGCAGCAACCCAGACCCTGCACAAATGCCTGGGGAAAAGCCTTCCTCCTTGAGGCTAGGCCCCGAGGGGAGTGATTAGGGACTACTGCTAGCAGGGTTCCTGAGTCGAGGGTTTATTTATTGTTCAACAGGTGAGGGACTCTTGCTTCAGGCTGGGGAGGCAGAAGTGAGGAGCGAAGCCTTCCACACAGAAAGCCCCACCGTCAGGGGTTCAGTTGGGAGGGGGCTGCAGCACCAGCAACAGGGACCGAACTTGGAAGGGAGAAAAGGTGAGCTTCAGGCGGGAGTCCTGAAGGGGCAGGTGGCCGGCAGGGTCGCGCTGCTCCAGGAGGTTGCAGCTAGAGAACAGGGGGGGTTATGAGGGCCCCGCGAGGGCAGGACTTCCGCCCCCCTCTGTGCCCCCCACTCACAGGACGGCCTCCTGAATCGGCAGCGACGTGTACAGCCAGCAGTCGACGTGGCTGCCGTGGGCCTCGTACAGCCTGAGCACCAGCGTGCGGCCCTGGAGGCTGGCCTCTGCCTGCCGGAGGGAGGCGGGTGGTGGGCGGGGCAGGTGCGGGCCCAGCTGAGGCCCCGCCCCCTGCCGCCCCGCCCCTTGCCTGCTTGACCGTCTCCAACACGACTGCGGGCGAGGACACAGAGAAGGCGCTCCAGGATGCCGCGGGCGCCGGGCCTGGGGCAGGCAGTGCCAACAGGGGGAAGTTGAGGCTGTAGGCAGCGCGGATAACGCCAGCTTCCTGGAAGGAGCCTGGAAATGGGGGTGGGAGCGTGGGCGCGCTGGCGTTTTCTCCGCCGGCCGCTGGGAGAAACCGAGGCTCAGAGCAGGGCAGAGATGCACGCCGGGCCGACGCACTCACCCTTGTGCGGCATCAGCGCGTAGGTGAACTCGTGGCGACCCATGTCAGCAGTGGCATCGGGGGCCTTCGGTGCCCGCAAGCTGGGGTGGGAAGGGCGGGAATGGGCCGGGCTGGAACTGTGGGGGCTCCGGCCCGGGAGGACGTGCGCCCCCATGCCAGCCCTCGTGGCCTGGCGAGCCCTCCACTCACAGAGAGAGGCTGAGGACGTTGCCGCGGACCGACGCGCCGTACTTGCAGTCGTTGAGCAGAGCCAGCCCAAACCCGTGCTCTGACAGGTCCATCCAGCGGTGGGCCCACACCTGGAGGGCGGATGCCAGACCCGCTTGGTGGCCCCGCCCCCTCCCCGGCCCCGGAGCTCCCGCCACTACTGGGAGGGCCCTCTCTGGGACCACGCCTCACCACAGGAGGCGCTGGGTACACCATCCAACCTGTCTAGGCCTCAGCTCCTCATCTGTGAAATGGGGACACCAGAATTCACCCCACCAAACGGGCATGTGGGTCAAAGTAAACACAGCATTTAGCACAAGGTCCAGCCCAAACGTCCAGCATGGTGATCACGGTGATCACCATCCTCCTCCTGACCCCACACCACACGGGGCTCTTCCCAGCCAGGCAGGCTGCAAACCCCACCCCACCCCACCCCATGCCAGACCTCAAATCGAGCCCAGTCCCAAGAGGTGTTGCGGTGCGTGGGCCGCTGCAGATGTCCGAACTGGACCTCATAGGTGGCTTGGGGGCTCCGCACGCGGGTGGGGAACTCCACCTTCAGGAATTTGTGGGCCTCATGCCAGTGCACCTGTGACGGAAGGACACACACACACACACACACACACACACACACACACACACACACACGCACACATAGGCCTGGGCGACTCCCTCCTCCCCAGCCGCCCAGGGAGAATGCCCACCCCCTCCCCGCCACCTCTACCTCGGTGTGGAAGCGGAGGTAGGGGCAGCCGACGTCCAGCACCACCTCCTGGCTGAGCCGACTACTGGGGCTGATCTGCAGCAGGAACCAGGCGCTGCCCCGCAGGCCACCCTCAGTGCCCACTGCCAAGGTTCCTGCCTGGCCCAGCACTGGCTTCCTGCGGGGTGGGGTAGCTAAGCTGAGCCAGGGCAAGCGGACGGAGGGGGCCCACCCCCACCCCGCGCCTGTCCACACTGTACCGTGTCTCCAAATGGTAGTCCATGACGTCCCATGCATCCCAGTACAGAGGGACATCATCAAACAACACAAACTGGTTCCCCACCGTTCCCTCAGCAATGGCCTCCCTAGAAGGATGAGAACTTTATGACCTTGATCTCTCCAGCTGCCTGAGGTGGGGTGGGGGCCGGGAGAACAGGCCCATGGGACAAGGGCACTCTTCCTAGCCCAGCCTTCCCTGCCCTGTGTGGGTCCAGAGCCCCTGATGGGCTGCCGTGGGCGGTGCTGGGGCCAGGGGACAGAGGGAACGGGCTCTGGGAGCCACCTGCCAGGCAATGTTAGAGGGCAATGAGGAGTTGGCACCTGCCGGAGGCCACGAGCACCAGGGACGTCAGGCAGCCAGTTGGGTCCAGCCTCACCCGGATGATGCCATTGTCCAGAGTCACAGAACCGTCGGTCTTGGTGGGAAGCGTCCTTGAAGCTGAGTCTGCAGGGACTTCCCACCACCAATAGCACCCCCAGCCCAGCCCCCCACCACTTGCTCCAGCTGGAGAGCTTAGAATCCCCACATTGTTAGGGAAGGCCCAGGAGGGGCCCCGCACACCCGCTTGTGCCAACACTCACCTCTTGCACCACAAACACAGGCTGCTGGGTCTGCAGGGGCTGCAGTGAGGTGGGGCTGGGGGCAGGGGCATAGCCCATGCTGGGCACGGTCACCAGGGCTGGGGATGAGGCCCGGGCATCAGTGCGGCCTCCCTGACCTTCTGGGAGCCTCACCCGAGGGTTGGGTGGCTGCTTCTCCTACTGCCCCCCAGCTGGGGGCACCCCAGGGCAGCGCCGCCTCCCCTGAGGCAATGTCCCTCCCATTGCAGTAGCAGCCTCTCCCCCCAGCTCCTACCGAGGCTGTGGGCCCCACCAGGCCTGGGCAGGGCCAACACTTCAGTGCGTTTCCACGGCAGCGTGTTGACGATGAGGAGGCCCTCGGGGCCTGGCTCCCCGGCACACAGAGCGGCCACCGCAGCACTCAGCAGCGTGTTGCCATGGGAACGGATGTCTGAGAAGAGACGGGCTGGTCATGGGTGGGCGGTGGGTTTGGGAGGACCCCTGAGTAGCCCACAGGCCACTCTCCGGGCTCCGCCCCGGGCGTCGGGCACAGTGGCAGGCAGGCCATCCAGCTCACCTTCATAGTGGCACATGGCCTCCTCCGCCACCAGCTGGATACAGCTTCCCGTCAGCACGTCATGGAACTGGTTCAGGAGCAGCAGCCTGCAGGAGCCCGGAGCAGGGATGGAGAAGGCTGGAGGGGCAGCCACAGAGCTGGCCGGGGGAGGCCGGGGCAGTGGCAGGGCTGGGCAGAAGCAGGCCTGACCTCCAGAGATCCTGCAGCTGGGCTGCCGGGTACAGGAACTGGGTGCTGCGGGCCACGGCCAGGCTGCTGAGCAGCTCCACGTCGTGCAGGATCCGCTCACACTCCCGGTTCCCCTTCTTGAGCTGAGCACAGTTGTTGGGGGGAACGGGGGGGCAGTCTGTCCCAGGCCACCTTCCAAAGCCCTCCGTGCTCAGAACCCGAGGCTCCCCAGGGCCTCCCAGATAAAGCCTCTGGTGCCTGACCTGTCCCTTTCCTCCCCAGCCCGAGGCCCGCCTTCTTCAGGAATACTCAGCCCTGCCACCTCCAGGTCCCTGGCCCACCCGGCTCTGGTACTTCTCTCCCTTCAGTGCCTCTCTGGAACATGAGTCTCTCTCCCCCAGGTCTGGACTAGACTCTGCCCCTGCAGACCCAGGGCACACGCTCCCTGCTGGGCTCAGGGACCAGCGCCTGACCTGGGCCTGAGTGGTGTAGGTGCCATTGTGTAGCTCCAGGAAGAGCTCCCCGACCCACGTGCACAGCTGCCCTGAGTGGCTCTCCAGTGCGGAGAAGAGTCGCCCCGGAGAAGACAGCTGCACCCTGAGGGAGACACAGCCTGGGTTGCCCAGCCTTGGGGGTACTGTGTGGCTCACCCTTCCCCCATGCCAGAGCAGATGAGAGATCCAGCCCCGACAGAAAGGAGCATCCCCACCACCCATCTCCAGAATGCTCCCTGTCCAGGCAAAGCCAGTTCCAGACACGCGGGGAGGGTTCTGTCTCCAGCAGATTTAAGCCCCTTCCCACCTGCAGCTTTTGCCCCGCCCCCAGGATGGAAGCTGGGAAGAGCTGAGGGTCAGGGACTAGAATGGGACAAGGTCCAGTGGAGGAGCTAGACAGAATGTCTGGGCGGAAAGCAGGGCTGCAGGCCAGGGCAAAGGGAGCTCCGAGGGCTACTGGAGGGCCAGGGCGCACCTGGGCAGCCCGTCTGTGTTGTGCAGCCGCTTTAGGCGGTCCAGCATGGTCTGGGTGGGGCCCCCGCCCCCATCCCCAAAGCCGAAGAGGAAGGCACTGTGGTTGGTCCGCCCCTTGTCCCTGTTGTTGACCACGGTCTTCAGCACCTGGATAGGCAGAGCAGGGTAACCCGGGTGAGCCTAGGACAGGACACCCAGCCCTCTCCAGCCCACTCCCCCCCCATCTCAGCCACCGGGTGCCCCCTCACCTCCTCCACACTGCCCTGCATCCCATATGAGTCTCCAGGTGGGAAGTGGGCCAGCACACGGGAGCCATCCAGCCCCTCCCAGAAAAAAGTATGGTGCTGCGGGCAGGGAGATAGGAGAGGGGCCAGAGCCAGGCCTGAGGCCTGTTGTGTAACCCTGGGCTTGGGGTCGGGGGGAAGAGACTCTCTGGGTGGAGTTGGGTGGTTGGTTCAGCATCCCTGAGTAAGCCAGGTGGGAGCTGAAACGGGCCAGGTGGGGACCCTGGCCCCCTGCTTCTGCTCACCGGGAAGGAGTTCACCAAGTTCCAGCTCAGTTTTTGGGTCAGGAAGCGCCTGATGCCGCAGCTGCACATGATCTGGGGCAACTGGGCTGAGTAGCCAAACGTGTCTGGGAGCCAGAACTGCAGGGAAAGGGGCTCCTGGTGAAGCAGCCCCAGCCCCTCAGCCTCCCCTGGCTCAAGGTCAAGCTCCAGCCCCATGTACCCACAGGCAAAGCGGCTTCCAGCCTACCTCCGAGCACATTTTCCCAAACTCCTGCAGGAAGAAGTTCTGGCCCTGCAGGAACTGCCTCACCATGGCCTCTCCGCTGGGAAGGTTCCCGTCCTGGCACCAAGTGAGGACAGAGGCAGCCAGCATCAGCGTCCCTGGGGACTGGGCGGGAGCTCGGGCCATCCCCACCCCGCACAGGAGTAGCCGGGGCTCTGACGGAGAGGGCTCATGCCCAGTGCCCAGAGGTGTTCCTCTCTTGGCTTCGCTCTGCTGTCTACCAGGGGAAGGGGAGGCTCGCAGGGCGGGGTCGGGCCTGCAGCCTCCCACCCTGTTTGAGACCCTCCTCTCCCTGGGGGTCCCGGGCCTTGGGAGTCCAGGACCCCACAGGAGGGGCATGAGGGTCCTGCAGAAAGCCACCTACCCACAAAGCCAAGGAGGGGAGGCCTGAGGCTGAGGGGTTGCAGATGGCACTTACCATTTCCACCCAGGTGCCCCCCACAGGCACGAACTGCCCTCGGCAGGCGAACTCCTGGAGCCGGGCATGGAGGCCAGGGTAGTGGTTCTTTACCCACTCGAACTGCTGCGCCTGTGGGGCAATGGGACCCGTGTTGGGGCAGGAGTGACAGGGATCCCCTCCCCCCGCCCCCTGGCCTAAGCACCTGGGGCCAGTGGGCAGCTGAGGGTGGGGAAAAGCCCTCCTCCTCAGGTGTGAGAAGGCCCTGGACCTCATCCAGGTACCCACATGGCTGTCCCTCTGACCTGGGAGCAGGCAAAGATGAAGTCCGGGTTCTGTTCCATGAGCTGCACGGCTGTCGCCCAGCTCCGGGCACATTTTCGTACAGTCTCCTTGAAGGGCCAAAGCCAGGCTGGACGGAAAGGGGTCAGAGGTGGAGGGAGAGCAGCAAGCTCCCCACAGATCTCCAGCCTCACCCCTTCCCCCCATACCCTGGGCCTCCAGAGGGCTGTCCTCCTCCCATACTAGGCCCCTTTCCCTGTAAGGCCCTCCGGCATCCCTCCTGAGCTTTCACTTCAAGACCCTGTCTCGAGGTGGGAGTAGGGGGTGGGGAAAGGAAGCTGTCAGTTTCATGAGTCAGGAACTGGAGGCCCCGTGCCCTGGAACAGCCTCACTCTGAGGCTGTGGCCCCCAACCCCTGAAAGGACCCTATAGAAGGTGGCAGAGATTAACACATCGGTGGGTGCCGCAGAAGAGGGGATGCGGCATCCCGACATGGATCTGCCTGGGCCAGCCCCACATGTGAGGCACTACAGCCTCTCCTGCCCTCTAGGCCCGGTTCCTTGCTTGCCAGTCCAGAGCTCTCACACTCCACCTCGAACCACGACACAGCACAGAAAGCCTTGTTCTATGCTTCTGAAACATTAGCTGCTTCAGATTCAGTACCTCGGGGAGCTTGTTAAAAATGCAGATTTCCTGGGGCACCTGGGTGGCTCAGTCAGTTAAGCGTCTCCCTTTGATCTGGGCCATGATCCCAGGGTCCCGGGATCCAGCCGTGTGGGGCTCCCTGCTCAGAGAGGGGTCTGCTTCTTCCTCTCCCTCTGCCCCTCCTCCCGCTGGCCCTCGTGCATGCGCACGCTTTCAAACAATAAAATAATCTTTTTTAAAAAAGCAGATTTGGGGCACCTGGGTGGCTCAGTGGGCTAAGCCTCTGCCTTTGACTCAGGTCATGATCTCAGGGTCCTGGAATCGAGCCCCACATTGGGCTCTCTGCTCAGCAGGGAGCCTGCTTCCCCCTCTCTCTCTGCCTGCCCCTCTGCCTACTTGTGATCTCTCTCTCTGTCAAATAAGTAAATAAAATCTTTAAAAAAAAAAAAATGCAGATTTCCCATAAGCCTCACAGACACTGCAGACTCATCAAGTTCAAAGCTGAACTCATGACCCCCCTGCCCTATCCCTCACCCTCTACCCATCCACCCCCTGCCCCAAACCTGCCCCTGTGCATGAGTCCCTATCTCCATTATTTCTACACCACTCCTCCCTGAGGACTGGGACACCCTTGTCAAACTCTTACTCGGTCTCACTTGGTTCAAAGGTCACCTCCTCTAGGAAGCCTCTCTGAGCCCTCCTGACCCATCAGGGTTAAGTGCCTCCATCGTGGCACCAACCCTGTCTGCCTACTTTACAACCATCATTCTCTAGGAACCTACCTCCCCGCATCTAACAAGGGCCACGTGGGGCCTCAGGTTTTGTCAAAAGAATAAACGAAGCCACACCTAGCGAAGCCCATTTTACAAATGGGGAAAACTGAGGCCATGGTGGGCCAAGAACTCACTGGGGACGACACAGTGTTTCTGGGGCATAGCCAGGGCTTCAAGGGCACCCCTGCCTTGCCCAGCCAACCCGGCCAGCTGCCGCCCTACCTGTATCAATGTGGCAATGACCCATGGCGTGGATGGTGTGCTGACTTTCTCCTCCACGTTGGCCAAAGAACCTGGAGGCCAGGGCCTGGGCCACCGGGAAAGTCTGTGGCTGGGCAGGGTCACACACGTTCACCATCTGGTTGGCTGTGTACAGGGCCTGGAAGCTGCGCTGGTTGTCTTCCCCAAGGCCCTGCAGCAGGGTTCTGTCCCTTAATTCCCATCCGGAGCAAGGGGGGTTTCCAGAACTCGGCCCCAGCTGACCTCTCAATGGTTCTTAGCAGAGCTCCTCCCTACCTCCAACCCTTCTGGTTCCCCCTGCTTAGTACTGCCTCCCTCCTCCCCCTTATAGAGGGAAATCCTTTCAATACTCAAGCAAGCAGAAACACTTTCCCTCTTTGGATTCCCAGACTCCCAACTCTCCGACCCAAGACACAACCGGTCCCTGGGGGGGGGGGGGGGCGGGGAGGGCCCCAGAGCAAGCAGCTGGGGTAGGGGTGTTGCTTACCTTGGCTATGCCCAGCAGCAGCTCCAGATCCACCAGGAGTCTGTGGACATCCCGGCAGAACACAGCCAGCTCAGCCCGGCTCACCTGGAACATCTTCTCTGGGTCAGGGGCAGCGATCATGCTTCCCTTCCCGGCCCCCAGGAGCCCATTGCAGGCTACTTCCACATAGACGGTCAGGCTACAAATGTGGGGAGGCAGCCTCAGGCCAACAGACTGGCAGAAGATGCTGGGGGCTGGGGGAGGGAGGACCAAGGAGGCAGCCACTGCCCAGTCCCTGTTTGCCTCCAGGGTCCACCCCCCGAAAGATCCCACAGTAGGTCAGGGGTCTGTGCGAGAGGGTCCTCTTCAGCTGATGAGTGTTCCACCCCGGGCAGGGGCAGTAAGCAGCCAAGATGGGAACTGTGTGAATTACGCTGCTGCTCAGCCTTTATTCCCATTTCCACAACTGACTTTACAAAGCACTGCCTTGGTCTCCGAACGCTTTCTGCATATTAAAACCGTGTTTGGATCCCCCAGGTCCAATCTTTCAGAGCAAAGATCCAGCAGCCAGCACAGGGCGAGCTGTTCTCTAGAGTGGCACAGTAATCTGTGGGGCTGTTCTGCTGTTTTCGGAGAGCAAATGGGACTTTGGTGGAGAAGCCTTCCCTGACCCTCCTGCCACCCCTCTCCGAAGTCTGGGACCGCCCTCCATACTGAGCTCCTGGTGTTTGCTCTCAGAGCCCCCATCGGTTTTGTAATTATGTAAGTGTCCCTGAGTCCCCCTTGCTGTCAAGGACCATACTACTCACTATCACAGTGCTAGGATCCAGAAGCATCAGCTACAGTGCTCAATAAATATTAGAAAATACAGTAATACTATGTCTGAGTTCTGAACGGTGTCATAAAATGCCCATGTTATAATAAGGGACAAAAAGATATCAGGATGCAAATCATCAAAGAAATACAACCTTAGCCAGGAGGAACTACACCTGAATGAGTTCCTGAGCTGAGTGCTGAAATGTTAATAATGGTCATCTCCAGGTGGTGGGATAATGGGAGTCACTGACTTTTTTGTGCTTTCCTGTATTTACCACAAGAAGGCAGACAGTATCTTTCTAGCCAGGGGGGGAAAAACAAAACAACCCCCCACCCCCCTCTTTAAAAAGAAACTGTGAGATCTGAGGATGCCAGTGTTGGAGGTGGGCGATTCGGGTCATTCTGAGCCTCAGCTCCTCCTTACCCCCTGGGGCCCCTCCCCCCAGCATGGTCCACCAGGGCATGGGGACTACCTCACCTCCGGGGGTCTCCTTCTTCCAGCCTGTTGGTCAGGACATAGCTGGTCTTCTCCCCCTCTGTGGTCAAACCCTGGTGGGGAGTGGAATGAGAGAGACAGGGCCAGCGGCTTTTCCACAGTTCAGAGGAAATATAAGCTGAGGGAGGCCAGGCCCCTCCACTTAGCCCCCAGCTGTGGCTCCTCTCGCCTACACAAAGCCAACACTGGCAAATCAGGGAGCCCTGGTGGCCGGTGCCCAACACCCATGGCAGCCCGAGTCCCCTGATCACCAAATGGCTTCTGTTTAGTCTAGCTGGAATGGAAGCTGAGCAAGTGAACTGACCACTGTATATTTTAGTTTCTTTATCTGTAAATAGGCATAAAGACCCACCACAAGCAATCATAAAAATTAAATCTGATATGGACGCTTAATTGTTGTTCATTCTGGGGAACTGGGGATGCTGTGATAGGGAGAGATCCATTACTTCAGGGGAAGAGGACTTGAATTTTTACTTTATGCCATTCAGAACTGCTTGAAAGTTTCCCCCCCATAAGTATAGGCTACATATAATAAAAACTGGTGTATTAAAACTAAAACTACAGGTGCCTGGGGGGCTCACTCAGTTAAGCGACTGACTCGACTCTGCTCAGGTCATGATCTCAGGGTTGTGAGACTGAGCCCCACGTTTGCCTCAACGCTCAGCACGGATTCTGCTCGAGATTCTTTCTCTCCCTCTTCCCCTCCCCCCCTCTAAAAAACAAAACAGAACAATGAAAACCACTAAAAATAAAAAGTGATATGGTCTGCAAAGCCACTAGTCTGGCACCCAGCATCCAGTAGAGAATTAATAAATGAATCTACTGTAATTATTGTACTTGATTAGCAATTATTTTCAGGCCAGAATGAGAAAATGGCCAGTCACTGGCAGGGTTGGCTTAGTACTAATTATCTTAGGACCCATAACCCCTCCATTCAACGTCCCAATGTGAGAGGGACCGATCACACCAGGGCCTAAATGACAACTTCCCCAGTCCTGCAATTCTTATACCCACAGGCACAGCCACTAAGCAGCGCCTTCTTCACAGACCTGGGCTGAAGTGGGGTCCAACCTATCCCCAGGGCAGGGCTGCTCACCTGGATAGGTTCTCCCTCTCGCCACAGCAGGCCTTCTCCATCACTTTCCCATCGAAGGTGAACTTCTTGACCCACCCATGCCTCTGGGATGGTGAGCTCTACCCGAAACCAGCAGGTCCACCACCTGCAAGACAGCCAACGGCATGGGCCTAGGGGTCCACGCCCTTGTCCTGCCAGAATCCCTTGGACGAAGGGTCAGAGGGGACTTGAGACTTTCTCCAAGCATCCGCGGCATCACAAGCTATTCAGCTCGGAGCCACAAGAAAGGAGCAACACGGTGTGCGGCGAGGGGAGGGGGAAAGGCGGGCAAGTCAGGGGTCCATGATCCGTCCTAGAGGGTCTTCCTGAGAGGTGTCGAGGTCCTGGGAGAAGGCAGGGGCGGGGGATGAAAACTCTCGCAGGAAACGGAGGCAGCAGGGAGCTGCTTCCAGCAGAGGGTGCTGCTCCGCCCCGAGAGGCTGTCTAGGAGCCGGGGCGGCCGTGGAGGTGTGGCCCTTCGAGCCGCAGCGCGAGGGAGGGGGGCTGCCCGCGGCCCCGCCCCCTCCGAGCGTTACCCACGTGGGTCCAAAGCTGTCCCCGATCTGCGCGGGGCGGAACTCCTGCTGCACCGCCTGCTGGTAGGAAAGCCTCTCGGGCGTCTGGAAGCTGGAGAGCGCGGTCACCGGGCAGCTGTCTCTGAAGAGCCTGGGCGGGAGGAGCCGGTGGGCGTGCGCTCGAGGCCGCTCCCGTTGGGCCCGCGGGCGAGTCGGCGGATGGGGCCGCGCATTCCCTCGACCCTCCGCGGAGAAGGCTGCCCCCCAGCACATCTTTTCCCGAGCCCTCCTCCCGGGCCCCTGCCCTGTCCGCGGCGGGCACTTCGTCCCTCGGCTCGGGTGGCCGCGGCTTGGATTTCCCCCCGGAAGGGAAGACTGGGGCGCGCGGACGCGGCCGGCCGGCGCCCGGGGCGAGGAGGCCCCCACCTGCCGCGGAGGTTACAGTCCGTGAAGTAGAGCGGCGACACGAATTTCTCTACGCGCTCCAGAGTAGTGCGCCAGTGCTTCAGGGCCGGCGCCGCCGCCATCGCCGCGCGCTCGCCGCTCTCCCCGGAAGGCCTCTGCCGCTGCCGCTGCCGGCGTGGCCCACGGCCGGGAACCAAAGGTTCCGGCGTCCGAAGGGCGCCTTTCGGCCCCGGGCAGCTTTTCGTGGAACACTGGCGGCTCTCGAAAGCCCCGCCGCGCGGAACTCAGAGCGAGCCGCTGAGCCGAGCGCGCGGCTTCCGAGGCTCTCCACCCGCTCTTCCGAACCCGCGGGCCACTGGGCAAATCCTTAAGTAGAACGGCAGCTTTGACGCTTAGAGTCTCTGAAAGTCACGACACCGAACCGGGGACTGTAGGCGCGACGGGCAGGCTGGAGCAGAAGCGTCACCCAGGCTTAGAAGCCACACGCGGCAACCGGCTAGCTCTCCCGGCCCAGCCAGACCTCTGGTACTCGCTAGCCGGAAAACCTACTTAACGTGGGAAGAGCCAGGCGCCGGGCCCGTGCTTTGAAGCTGATCGGCAGACCTGGGTTAAATAAGGAGGGCTTTGCACCGCGATAACCGGAGCTTCCTCCAACATATTCTGTGTATACAGCCGTCACTTATCCCCAGAAACCCTGGATATATTTTGATGTGATGGCAGATCAGTCATAGCATTCAAGATCCCACTTGAATAACGTTATTTCACCACACAGGGCTGGAGAGTTCAGAAAAGCCACAATGCCAGAAACCTCTCCAATTTCATCCTTACCCTAGTAGTCCATCGGCAGTTTCTTTTTGCCCCCTTCCAGGATTGCCAAGCAGTGCGCTTGTCTATAAAATCATTACTAAGAAAAATATATACACGTTAGCCCTGATACTTTAATGGAAATACTGACCAAGTTCACATTTCAAGTGCAAATCACAGGGAAAGGGGACTAGTACAGAACACCAAACATGATTTAAACTAAAGAGAACTCACCGCTATAACAGACTGGGTTTAGAACTTGGGAGTTGTTTTCAGAGGGCAGCAGGGCTAAAGATTGTGCTTGTAAAAACACTGGCTGTAGGTGAAGCTCCCACTTCTTTGGGTTGCCCTGATGGGGTTGCATTTTCTCCTGAACTTGACCTGCAGGGAGGTAAGTCTGGACATAACAGTGCTACCACAGCCAACAGGTGGGGTGTCCCTGGTGAGAACCCATCAATTTCCCCCATAATTCCAAGTCAGCCTGCCCTTTCTTAAGCAGAGGGGGATAAGTGGGGAAACCTGAAGATCTTTCCCCTCAATCAGTAACGCATCACTGTACCTCCAAGTCAGGCACTGCCCTAGCTTCACCCTATCTCCTCCCACAAGGCTCTATCACCACCCCTACACTTTAGGGCTCAGAGTCTCCTGTTCCCCCTGCAACAACAAAAGTCTAAAATAGAAGTCTATACCATGTGTTTTTAAAGTTCAGAAGCGCCCAAACTTGTAGTCTTTGGTGGCGGTGTTGGGGTTTTTAAGCAAACAAAAACCACACAAAACACGACTGCTTACTTAACGACTGAGACTAGGGTAATGGTTGATGGGAGAATAAATCTACCAGAGTACTTGGAGGGGTTCAGTTGGTCTTTGTTCAGAAACTCCAGGCTGAAGACCTACAAAACTCCTACTCACTCAGTTTAAATGTCTGGTCTACCAGTCTAAATTTATGTAATTAAAAAAAATATATATTCCATTTGCAGTTGCTAATAATGTAGCAAATCTCTCTCCCAACCCCATTTATACCACACGCCTTGTACGCATTTCCTTCAAATACTGCTTTGGTATTTAAGTCGTTCACCTCCATTTCCAATTAAGGATAAGAAAAACAACACAGAAATGCAAACTAAATAGCCAGACAACTGCCCAAATAGAAAATATTTCCAAACAGTTGAAATAAGGAGAAAAACATGTACTAAAAGAATGAAGTATTCTATTTTAAAAATTTGGAATATTTTGATTTGAGACAAGTGCAATGAACTGCTAACTATTTAAAGCAAATTCTCGTTTGTGCGGAGGGTAAGGAACTGAAGCCCAAAATCCCTGTTCCACAGTAGTTCTCTGGTGAGGACAAGGGACTTGGGTTGAGAGTTCATTCCTTAAGTAAGAACCAAGCTTTATTTATTTACCAAAAAAGAAAAAGAAGAAGAGAGAAAAGAAAAAAAAAAAAGAAAAAAAAATGAAAGGGAAAAAAGGAAAAAAGAAAAAAAGTTGGGGCAAGGGGGAGACAAGTTTTACACAAAAGTACTACAACGGTAACTCCCTTTGGTAAAAAGTGTAATAAATGTCTTGTACATCTGTTCACAGGTACTAAATCTGAGCCACATAGAACTATGGTACACAAGAAGCTAGAGCAGTTATGCTAGCACATCAAAGCATATTTCTTTTAATAAAAAATCGACAGTATGTACATTATTTACAAAAAAAAAGAAAAAGAAAAACCAAGTTAAAATTGTGTGTGTGTGTGTGTATGTGTGTCAGAGAGTAAAGCTGGTGGATGGCACTAGGGTAGACTAGTAAAGAAGCAGGTACAAAACAGTTCCACGGGAGCTAAAAAGGACGACGGATTTGAACTTGCTGAGGTTGAGAACCAGAGGAGAGTGTAAGGGTGGGCAGCGAGGGATTCGTCAGGAAAAACCCACAAGATGATCAATCCCAAAGCCAAACTGCAGGTCCCAGATAAAATCTAATGGGTGATCTAGATGTGCTCGAGTGACCAGGAAGAAAAAGAAAAAGAAAAAAAAAAAATCAAATCCAGTTTTTTTTCCTTTTGGGGGGAGGAGAGGAGCAGTGACCATCAGAGTTACAATCCATCTGAGCGGTGAGTCCTTCCCCAGTCTGTCAGTGCACGCCCATCCAGTCAAGGTGTGAACAGCGTCTGGCTCCTTCATTGAAGGTCAGGCCCCAGGAGACTCCAGTCTTAGCTCTGCTGGTGTGTGCAAGCGAGCTGCGCGTCTCTGTGCTTGCACGGATTTCCTTCCCCTCCAGGGCAGGCTAACACCCCAAACCCCTTGGGAAAAGTTCCAGCTCCGGCTTCATATGGTATCCACGTTCCTTCTATGCAGCCCACTTGGTGCCAGGTTGCACCAGCCACACACTGATCAGGTGGCCATGTCCCAGAGAGGCCCAGTGAGGCTTGAAAGGCATCTTCCTTGTTTCTTCAGTGTGCGTGAGTGCGCGCGCTCCCCACACACACCCCTCAGTTACCTGCTCCGGCTCTGCGGTTACGGGGCTTTGAACGCTGCGCCGTATTTGACACGGTACTTGTTTATGCTTACAAAGTGCAGGGTCTCTGTGTCACAGGTGGTGGTACAGGGCACCAGGCCCTCCAGCCCCTCACCCATGAGCCACTTGCTGGTCTCTGCTGCCATCTCACGGGGCACGTGCTCCTTGGTCCATTTGTCCACCCAGGCCTGGAACCTCTGATGTAGCCGCTTGCTCACACGCTCATGGGACTGCGAAAGAGAATAAAAAAAATTGTGAACTAAGACAAAAAACAAACAAACAAATAAAACCAAAAAACCCCTCTTCAAATACAAAGCCTAATTTTCTCCTTAAGTAGCAGGGGAAAAGATGTGCGGTCAAGCCTTTGATACTACTGGTTAGTTAGGAGTCTCTGTTTAAAGAAGAAAATTGAAAAGAGGCTAAGAACACAGAGTAGGTGCAGAATTGGAGCCCATAAAGCCCCTAAAGAAATGTTGACACAGGGTCTTAGCAGAACGAGCTCAGTAGTTCTCATTTTTAGCATTCATTAGTATCAACTAGGGAACCTGATAAAAATACAGATTTCCTCGTTTTCATCAATCTGAAATTATTTTTTTTAAAGATTTTATTTATTTGACAGAGATCACAAGTAGGCAGAGAGGCAGGTGCGGCGGGGGGAGGGGGGGAGCAGGCTCCCCACTGAGCAGAGAGCCCGATGCAGGGCTCGATCCCAGGACCCCGGGATCATGACCCGAGCCTAAGGTAGAGGCTCTAACCCACTGAGCTACCCAGGCGCCCCAATCTGAGTTTTTAAACTAGCAGCCCAGATGCCTCTAATGTACCCGAATGAGACACAATGAGTTGCAGCTATGAGGTCCTTCTGTCAGCATGACAATCCACTTCTAAGTAAGACGGCACAAGGCAAAGGGCTTAAAACCCGCTTTCCCTTCACGGTTATTACCCTGCCCTGCCCAGCAGAGCATGGGGCACAGCAGATCTCCAGGGGAGGTGTATGTTCCTACCTACCCAGCCACCAAATATCTACCAATGCCTATGTGTGAGGCAGAGGAGGAATGCCAAGATGAATTCGGTGCTACCCAGCTCCTGGAATAATCTGCACCAGACCCACAACACACAGCGTCATGAGGGAAATCTATTAAATCACCCGTCCAACTTTTCCCACTTGAATGACCTCTAGTCCTTTCACACTTCACCAGTCCCAAACACAGTGCTGGATGTGCCCCCAACCCCCTTCCTATCAACAGATTTTGCCCCTAAACTGCCCGTTTTCTCAAGCAGAAACAAAACCAAAACCAAAACAAGACCAGGCATCATCCTTGATGTTCTCTTTTCTCTTACCCACTCACGTCTATCTGATCATTACCGCATCCTGACAACTCTATACCCAAATTGTACCTCTGATCTAATTCTTAGAATTCCTCTTAGCCCGGGTCACCGTCACATCCCACTTGGACAAGAGCAGTCTTTTGAGCATTCTTTGCCTTTCCAACTTCATGCCCCAAATCATCCCCACTGGGATGAACAGCAGTCCAAGCCATCCTGTCAACAACATCCCCAAGTACTGCAAACAAAATCCAAACCATGGTCTACGAGACTAGTGATGAGGTCTCTGCCCACCCTCCCTCTGGCTCAAGCCACGCTCATGCTTCTGGTTTCTCACACATGCCGAGTCCTTTCCTCCCTTCTGGCATTGCATTTGCTGGTTTCCTTCATCTAGAAAGCACTAACCCTCAACTCCTCACCAAGGTACATCCTGGTCGTTGTTAAAAACATCCTGGTCGTTGTTCCAACCTCAAGGGTCACCTCCTAAGGGAAGTCTGCCCCCACACAAACAGGGCCTGCATGCCAGCTACCCACAATCGCCTCACCTAGTTTCTCTCCTTCATTGTGCGTATCACACCATTTCATATGCTCTACTTCATGGCTGTGCCCCAGGGCCCGGCACAATCTTGCTCCAAAACTATACCAGAAAGCTTTCACAATCGGGATGGCATGCAAGAACAGACAGAATTCATAAGCAATACCACGTGAAATGCCAAAACTGGGAGGAGCTTTGCTGAGGTGCCACTGGCTGCTGTGGGTTGAACTGTGTCCCCTGCATATCACTGTGTTGAGTCCTCCTGTCTGTACCTCAGATTGTGACCTAACTTAGAAATAAAGTTGTTGCAGATGTAATCAGTTAAGATACAGTCAGACGATAGGAAGGTGGACCTAGAGTCCAGTATGACCAGGCCCTGAAAGGGGGACACTGGACACAGGCACACAGGGAAAAAATGCTGTGTGAAGCAGATGAGGGCATGGGAAAGATTCTCCCTCCCAGCCCTGGTTCGAACCAACTCTGCCACACATCAATTTTTGACTTTTAGCCTCCAGAACTGTAGGACAATAAATTTCTGTTGTTTGAGGCACATGGTCTGCAGACCTTCATTCTGACATCTTTAACAGACTAATACATATGCTTACTCAACAACTCACCACTCACAACAAGCGGTGGTTTTCAGAAAGGGAGAGAAACAACCAGGACCCTGCGGTAGCCCTGGTCCCAGCAGGGGAGGAAGGGCGCGGAAACAGTCCGCGACTGGTTCTTACCTGATGAGCCCGGAGCAAGGCTGTTCTCCGGTACATGTAGTCCTCTGACTTGATCACGTACACCATCTTGTAGGAGTTCAGCTTGAATCTACACTCCAGTTTATCCAGGCTATCCACATTCTCCATGGTCTTCTTGCTGTTTCCTTCCTTCCCTTCCTTTTCCTGCTGTTCCCGACCACGCTGACATTTCCGGATTCGCCTCAGATTCCTACGGAGCAGAGCAGCTCTACAGGATCAGAGCTCGCCCAGATGCAACCTCCCATGAGTCCCCTCAAAGGGGTTTCTCCTTGTCATATGCCTTTTTAGCACTTATCATAATTTTAGTTACATAACCAGATACACACACACACACACACACACACACACACACACACACACACATATACACACTTTTTACTTATAGTTTTATATTTTTAAAAATATATATACTTTTTATATACTTTTAGTGTACATATATATACACATACACACACACACATACACACATACACTCTAAACTTAGTTATATATATTAACTATACATCTCTCTCTCCAATGGTTTCATTGTTTAAAAAAAAAGTTTCAAATGCAGAGATACACAGAGTAAAAGGCAGAAATCTTCAACCTCTCCTACCCCAGATTCTCTGAATCCCACATGCCCCAGGAGAGGTGGGCACTGACAGCAGTTTTGATTTTAAACCTCCTAAGCCTCTTGGAATTCACATACATAATCACTCCCTATAGTTCTGCTTTGGGATGTTTTTAAAGACTAAAGATCATACTAAAATATATTTTATTATTCTCCGTTTTTCACTTAATGCAAAGATTTCTTTCATTTCACCAAATATTTGTCACATTCTCTTGATCTGCTGCCTTAACTGAAACATTCCTTAACAGGAACCAGTAAGGGCTCCTCACTCGAACCACGGAACAAAGATGATTATTCGAATGCCTATTTTTTCAATTCCCCCCAAAGACGGTACATAACTCCTGTATCTTATATATATAGTTAAGAGGACAATTCACATGAATGGATGCCCTGGAAGGTATTTAAAGCTGAATTCTCTCCAAAAGCAAGCAGAAGAAAGCTTGTCAGCCAGACAGTTACACTGTTGCTAACACTTTGCTATGGCAACAAACATTGCTTCAGCGAGTATCTGGTATACATGTATTTCTGGAGGCCTGCAGTTCTTTGGTCCAAGGACCCTTGGGGGCCCCCAAACCCCCTTTCAGGAGATCTACTATTTTCATAATAATACTAAAACATAAAAATACTGAAACATATATAAAAAACTTTTTTTCCTATGTTAACATTTACACCGGCAGTGCAAAAGTAATAGTGAATAAAAATGCTGGTGGCACCAAAATGTCCTTAGAAACCTTTATATTCTTCTCAGGCCGTGTTCTGGCAATTAAAAGAGGAAAGTTGAGGGTGCCTGGGTGGCTCAGTCAGTTAAGCACCTGCCTTTGGCTAATGTCATGATCCCAGGGTCCAGGTGATTGAGCCCCAAGTTGGGCTCCCGGCTCAGCGAGGAGTCTGCTTCTCCCTCTGCTCCTCACCCTTCTCATGCTCTCCCTCTCTCTCTCTCTAAATAAATAAATCTTTAAAAAATGTTACCTGATATAATCCACATTAAAAACTTTCTGGAATATTCAGTCTCTAAGAAAATCTTTAAAAAAAAAATGAGGAAAGCTGGTTTCACTTAAGAATGTACATGATGGGGGCACCTGGGTGGCTCAGTCAGTTAAGTGTTCAACTCTTGGTTTCAGCTCAGGTCATGATCTCAGGGTGAATCAGCACAGAGTCTGTTTAAGTTTCTCTCTCCCTCTGCTTCAGCTCCTCCCCGCAGCCCTCTCTCTCAAATAAAAAAATCTTTTTTTAAAAAAAGACTTTATTTACTTATTTGCCAGAGAGAGAGAGAGAGAGCACAAGCAGGGGGAGCCGCAGGCAGAGGGAGAAGCAGGCCCCTTGCTGAGCAGGGAGCCTGATGCAGGACTTGACGCCACGACCCTGAGCCAAAGGCAGATGTGTAACCAACTGAGCAACCTAGGCATCCCTAAAAAAAAAAAAATAAAACTTTAAAAAAAAAAAAAAAAAAAAAATCCTTGATGAAGCAATAAACATATTTTGTCAAATCCTAGTCCCTTAGGATACATCCTTTTAATATGCTGTGTGTTAAAATGGGAACTACACATACGGCACCGTAGTGTGCCAAAGCACTGCCCGAATGGGAAATGGGTCACTATTTTTACCTGAAGGAACAACGGACTAACCGTCCTGGAGTACTGGCAGCTATTTTTTCAAAAAATGAACAATAAAGGGGGCGCCTGAGTGGCTCAGTCGGTTGAGTGTGGGACTACTTGGTTTTGGCTCAGGTCATGACTAAGGATCATGGGATGGAGCCCGGAGACCAGGGCTGGGGCTCCATACTCAGCGGGGAGTCTGCTGGAGAGTCCCTTCCTCTCCCTATTCCCCTCCCCCGTTCATGCACTCCCCCTTCCTGTAAATAATTAAATCTTCAAAAAAAGTGTTACCTGATATAAACCACATAAACAAAAGCTTTTTGAAATATTCAGTCTCTAAAAATGTAAGGGCTCTCCAGGCCAAAAAGACTGAGAACCTCAGCTCCAATAGCTGCTAAAGCAAATTATTAGAAACCAAAGTTATAAGGTAAAGTTCCCATACATTTTTATTGCCCTGGCCCCAGAATGATGGTATCAATTAATATTTTCCCCACAGAATATGAAAGTGCTTTCCTAGCCCATACCCTCCAAAGCACAGGTTATAAATCTTTTAAAAACTTGGCCAACCTGGTGAGAAATACACGGTATGCTTACTGTACTACTCCATAACCCTAGAGACTAAGCCTGTTTTGCTGAAGAGAGGCCTGGCACACAACAGCTGCTCCAATGTCTGCCAAATGGATCAAGGAATGAAGAGGCTGGCAGGACCCTTTTGGCTCACACCCCCCTTCTCCATGTTCTGATTAGAACTCAGTCTAATAATAAGAACAACACAGATCTTGACTTAGGGGTTACAGCCTGATGAGATGTTGAAAATATTTTAAGTCAAGAGTGCATTTTAGGGGCACCTGGGTGGCTCACTGGGTTAAGCCTCTGCCTTCAGCTCAGGTCATGATCCCAGGATCCTGGGATCGAGCCCCTAGTCGGGCTCTCTAAAGTGTAACAACTACAATCAAGAATCACTACATAGGGGCCGCTGGGTGGCTCAGTGGGTTGAGCCTCTGTCTTCTGCTTGGATCATGATCTCAGGGTCCTGGGATTAAGCCCCGCATCGGGCTCTCTGCTCGGCAGGGAGCCTGCTTCCCCCCCTCTCTCTGCCTCTCTGTCTACTTGTGATCTCTGTCTGTCAAATAAATAAATAAAAATCTTTTAAAAAAAAAAAAGTGCATTTTATCCCTAACCTACTGAATGAGCATCACAGCCTAGGCTAGCCCACTTCAAAGTGCTCGGAAGACACTTTAGCCTACTACTGGTCAACATCCTCTACCACAAAGCCTATTTTATAATAAAGTGCTGCATATGTCATGTAGTTTATTGACAACTGACTGGAATATGCAAACAAAGGGGCTGGATGGGCAGAGCACGGTGCTAAGCATGTCAGCTCTTGCCCCTCGTGCTCCTGAGGCTGACTGGGAGCTGCAGCCCCTGCCCAGCATCGTAAGAGTACTGCACCACAGATTGCTAGCCTGGTAAAAGACCCAATTCCAAATTCAAAATGGCTTCTAGTGAGTGTGTCTTGCTTTTGTATCATTGTAAAGTCCAAAAATCATTTAAGTCCAACTATCCTAAGTGGGGGACCATCTGTATTGGGATAATACCTTTCTGGAAACCTAAGACCTGGGATTTCAATTCTGAGCTTCTGGGAAGGAAGAAAGCTACTCTACTACAGCACAACCTTTTTTCTACTTCTGCAACTCCATTCTCATCCTCACAGGACCAACAATACACTGCCCATAAATAGGGAGGACATTTTTAAAATTCTGTGAAGTGAATATAGCAGACCTAAGACTGCTATCTTTTATGGGTTCTTTCTACTATCTTCAAAAGAGAGCTCTACTTCATTATTTTTAAAAAATGTAATTCTAGTAAACTACACAGTGTTGTATTAGTTGCAAGTATACAATACAGTGATTCAACACTTCCAGACATCACCCAGTGCTCATCGTGACAAGTGCACTCCTTAATCCCCAACACCTATGTCACCACCACCCCCACCTCTGGTGACCATCAGTTTGTTCTCTATAGTTAAACGAGTCTGTTTCTTGGTTTGTCTCTTCCTTTCCCTGTGGCTGGTTTCTTCAATTCCACATATGAGTGATATCATATGGTACTTGTTTTTCTCTGACTGACTTACTTCATTTGGCATAAACTCTAGAATACTCTCTACCTACACCCATGTTGTTGCAAATGCCAAGATTTCATTGCTTCTTATGGCTGAGTAATATTCCATTGTATATCACACCCCATCTTCTTTATCCATTCATCTATCGATGGACACTTAGGCTATTTCTGTATCTTGGCTATTAGAGATAATGCTGCTCTAAACATAGGGGTGCATGTAGCCCTCTGACCTTTTTGGATGCTATGGGGTAAATTCCCAGTAGTGCAATTCCTGAATCATGGGGTAGTTCTATTTTTAACTTTCTGAGGAACCTCCATACTGTCTTCCACAGTGGCTGCACCAGTTTGCATTCCCACCAACAGTGCAAGAGGGTTCCTTTTTCTCCACATCCTTGCCAGCATGATGTTTCTTCTGTTTTTGATGTTAGCCATTCTGACAGGTGTTAAGACAATGTCTTATTGTAGTTTGGATTTGCATTTCCCTGATGATCAGTGATGTTCAGTACCTTTTCATGTTACCTGTCGGCAATGTTTGTTCATGTCTTCTGCCTATCTTTTTTTTTTTTTTTTTTTTTAAGATTTGAGAGAGAGAGGAAGACTGAGCAAGTCAGTGCAGCCATGTGTCGTGTTGGGGGGGAGGGCAGAAGGAGAGAGAAAATCTCAAAGGAGATTCCCTGCTGAGTGTGGAGCCAGCATAGGGCTTGATCTCATGACCCTATGATCATGACCTGAGCTGAAATCAAGAGTCGGACGCTTTATATACTGAGCCATCCAGGTGCCTCCTGCCCATTTTTAATTGGATTACTCGGTTTTGGGAGGTGTTGAGTTGTGTAAGTACTTTATATATTTTGGATACTAACTCGTTATCAGATACATCATTTGCAAATATCTTCTCCCAAAACAGCATGGAGGTTCCTCAAAAAGTTGAAAATAGAGCTACCCCATGACCCAGCAATTGCACTACTGGGTATTTACCCTAAAGACACAAATGTAGTGATCCGAAGGGGCACGTGTACCCGAATGTTTATAGCAGCAATGTCCAAAATAGCCAAACTATGGAAAGAACCTAGATATCCATCAACAGATGAATGCATAAAGAATATGTGGTATATATATACACTGGAATACTATGCAGCCATCAAAAGAAATGAAATTTTGCTATTTGCGACGACAGGGATGGAACTAGAGGGTATTACGTTTAGCGAAATAAGTCAATCGGAGAAAGACAACTATCATATGATCTCTCTGATATAGGAATTTGAGAGGCAGGGCGGGGGGGTTATAGGGGTAGGGAAGGAAAAATGAAACAAGATGGGATCGGGAGGGAGAAATCCATAAGAGACTCTTAATCTCACGAAACAAACTGAGGGTTGCTGGCTGGAGGGGGGCGGTAGGGAGAGGGTGGACGGGTTATGGACATTGGGGAGGGTATGTGCTATGGTGAGTTCTGTGAAGTGTGTAAGCCTGACGATTCACAGACCTGTACCCCTGGGGCAAATAATACACTAATAATACATTATATGTTAATAAAAAAAAAAAAAGATTTTCTCCCATTCTGTAGGTTGCCTTTTAGCTTTGCTGATTATTTCCTTTGCTGTGCAGAGCTTTTTATTTTTATATAGTCCCAAGAATTTATGTTTCCCTTGCCTCAGAAAACTTATCTAGAAAAATGTTGCTACAGCCAAAGCCAAAGAAATTACTGCCTATGCTCTAGGATTTTTATGGTTCCAGGTCTCACCATGTAGGTCTTTAAAACCCATTTTGAATTTATTTTTGTATATGGTATACAAGTGGTCCACTTCCATTCTTTTGCATATAGCTGACCAGTTTTCCCAACACCATTTGTTGAAGAGACTGTCTTATTCCCATTGGATAATCTTTCTTGTTTTGTCAAAGATTAACTGACCACATAAATCGTGGTCAGTTTTCTATTCTGACTGGGTTTTCTATTCTGTTCTATTGATCTACATGTCTACTTTTGTGCCAGTACCATACTGTTTTCATTACTACAGCTTTATAACATAACTTCAAGTCCAGAGTTGTGATGCCTCCAGCTTTGCTTTTCTTTTTCAAGATTTGGCTACTGGGGGTCTTCTGTGGTTCCACACAAATTTTAGGATTATTTGCTCTAGCTTTGTGAAGAATCCTGGTGGTTTATTGGTACGTATTGCATTAAAAGTGTAGACTGCACTGGGTAGCATAAACATTACAATATTTCTGCTTCCAATCCATGAGCATGGAATGTATTTCCATTTCTTTGTCTTCTTTAATTTTTATCATCAGTGTTTTATAGTTTCCAGAGTACAGGTCTTTCACCTCTTCAGTTACATTTATTCCTCGGTATCTTATTATTTTTGGTAACACTGTTGTCAAGGTTGTCACTTAGCTGGGTTCTGGAATCTTGGATTTTGCGAGTTTCCACCATTCCTTAAGCATTAAAAGAGGCTCAGTGTACCTAAACTGTTCACAGAAATATGTGGTTTCATCTGAAAACCTGCTTTCTTTCTGGGAGTCTGGAATTTTGGTACGTGCTAGGCAGACAGTGCCTACATGACTATCACCCAATAAAAAACCCGGCACTGAGTCTCCTAATGAGCTTCCCTGGTAGACAGAGTTTCGAACATACTGTCATTTGTTGCTTGGGGAATTAGGAGCATCCCGTGCGACTGCAATGGAAGACGGCTCCTGGAAGCTTGCACCGGGTTTCCTGTGACTTTGTCACACACACCTTTTCCCCATGCTGATTTAGCTCTGTACTCTTTCGCTATAACAAGTCATCACTGTGAGTACGACTACATGCTGAGTCCTGTGAGGATTCCTCATGAATCATCAAGATTTGGAGACCGACACACACTCCTATCGAACCCAGGAAAGTTACCACTGATTCTCGAAAGCTCTCACTTCTCTGATGCCTTGGGGCACATGCTGCAGGTAAGCTCATGCATGAACAGCCATAGAAACTTTGAATTAGTGTCCTCAGTGTCCTTGCTGATCAGCAGACAGAACAACAAACTGAGTAAGCGAAAACCAAGGATCTGAAAGTCATTTAACTTTGTGTTCCTCATCCCTGTGCAAGTATATGCTGCTAATGTGTGACTCAGTTCACTCACCTTGGGAGAAATACTGGTTTCCGTGCCAGGTGCTCACGAAGCTCGGGAGAGGTAGTATCAGAATTCATGTATCGCTCCACATAGTCCGACCAGCGCTAGTGTTATAAACACAAGATGGGGATGGAGAGAGAGTACAAACACCAGACTCCATCCTCCTTAGGTAGTCTAGCAAATTCTAGGACTAAATTGTCAGAAACCCTTAAATTTTAACATCAAAAAGATCCATAATGACATGCCGTTACTTGGTATTGACATACAGCTTTAAATTCCTGTTATGGAACAAAACCCAAAGTTTGTCCGAGATACTTTAAAAGTTACCAGAAGTTGTAAATGGGTAGAAACTGGCTCACTGACAAATTTTATTTCCCCACAGACGGTTTTGTTAAAGAATAAAACATACAGTGGCAAATGTCTGAAAATCAGTATCTTTCACATTAAAATCTGGATTTCTGGCATCTCAAAAAATTTTTTTTTAAAAGATCTGGCAACCAGGAGCCAATATTCCCACAGAACAACCATCTCCCTTCCATGGCCCCTCAACATCACACACGGGGCTTCCGTCTCTTGTTAACTTTACCTGCTAGGCCAGCCCACTCTATGGAGCCGAGAACTCTTGCCTTCATCAGTCCCAATAAAAAGTAAACATGACACAAAATCAACATGATACTGGCCAATGACCTCATCTGTTGTTTCTTATACTTTACGAAAAACAGGAAAGGTGCCAACCATGAGATGTCCTGAAAGATGCCTTTACTGACAGCGGGTGATGGCCATCAACCCTAAGTACCTACCACGAGGCGGCCCTTCCCTTCCACTGAATACATACATGGCTGGAATGGCCTGTACTTGAAGCATCAGGCTCTGACCTGTAATAGGCCTGAGGCTGTCCTGACCTTCTAAGACCATCACTAGGCAGTCTCAGGATAGGATGGCTCTCTAAGCACACAGTTTCTGCAATATACTTGTCCATACCTCTGCTTCTACAGGGTCATCCGAGTTCTCCTCTTCTGTGTCCAGGAGCTCAATGGTCAGCTGAACCTGGCCCTGGCTCTGAATAAACATAAGCTGCAAATAAGAAACCAGGATGTAAACAAAAGACCATCTCCTCCAAAACTATAACCTAGCTGCTAAGGGTTGGGAGGTTGGGAGGCAATAGTTATACAGCTCCATTCACTCTAATTGAAGAGATGAGGCAGGTGCTCCAAAGTTTAGGACGCAGGTGATAAAAAAGGCCAAAGTCCAATCTTCCTACCAGCGCAATGAAAGGCTAGAGCAAAAAGTATGATTTCATGTCTCACACCTCCTGTATTAGCTGAGCAATAATCAATGTACGAGTGTTTCAAACTTACTTTGTTCAGTGGAAAGAAATAGGACATAAAGCCAGAACCATAAAATGTCAATGCCATTTTACCTGATACCCTCATTTCTGGAACTTAATACAAAAAATGTTAAGCCAATAGCATGAAAGAAAAAAAAGAAGGGAAGGAAAGGAAAGGAGCAAGGAAAGAGAAACTTCTTTAACTAAAGTGAAGTGGAAAACATCAAACCCAACAGAGAGCAGCAATCAATTCTACTGCCATAAAGATTACTACCCAAGGGGGCACCTGGCTGGCTCAGTTGTAGAGCATGTGACAGTCGATCTCTGGACTTCAAGTTTGAGCCCCACATTAGATGCACAGATTATTTAAAAATAAATAAAATAAAAAGACTACCCAAGCCATCATACACACCGTGGCCTAAGGAACACAAAGCATCAACATATTAACAAAGTTATCTGCTATAACGGTTATCAATCATATTAAAAGTTCTTAAAATTCTGAGTTCCAACATTTGTATGATTTAAAAAAAAAAATCGTATTTAAAAGCAACACACCGGGGCACCTAGGTGGCTCAGTGGGTTGAGCCTCTGCCTTCGGCTCAGGTCATGGTCTCAGGGTCCTGGGGATGGAGCCCCGCATTGGGGATGGGGGGGTCTAAGCTCAGCGGGGAGCCTGCTTCCCCCACCCCTGCCTGCCTCTCTGCCAACTTTACATCTTTGTCTGTCAAATAAATAAATAAAATCTTAAAAAAAAAAAAAAAAAAAGGCAGTACACTGGTTAGAGGCTAAAACAAGTCATGCTTTGCATAAAATAACTATCAAATGGTGGTGGCACATGTGACTTCCCCTGTCAGAATCCCAAGATTTTCAATGCCGTTATCCTAACGGCTTACTGCACATAAGATCTCTGTCCGAATCACATGGAGAAGATCAAAGCTTACAAGAAGGCTTGAGAATCATCTATTTCAACCTTCTGCATTTTACACAGGAAAAAATTTAGAGTTCTCACTTCTCAAGGCCACACAGTCAGTAAGTAAATAGGACCAGAAGCCAGTTCTGGTTCCCAATATTCTTCCAGAGAAGCTTTAAAAATTCCAACCTGCGGGACGCCTGGGTGGCTCAGTTGGTTAAGCCGCTGCCTTCGGCTCAGGTCATGATCCCAGCGTCCTGGGATCGAGTCCCGCATCGGGCTCCTTGTTCTGTGGGGAGCCTGCTTCTCCCTCTGCCTCTGCCTGCCACTCTGTCTGCCTGTGTTCGTTCTCTCTCCCTCTCTCTCTCTGACAAATAAATAAATAAAATCTTTAAAAAAAAAAAAAAAAATTCCAACCTGCTAGTAAAATGTAAAACATGACAAGAGCGTAATACATGCAACATAAATACAAATATAGTTACTTCCAAAACAGATATGAAAAAACTGTCCCTAGGAGTTTGCTTTTCCCCACCCAATCCAGGATGACCTAGAGTGTCAAGATTTATCCTACTGCTTAAGGAAATAAAAATTAAGAAAATCAAATTAAAGTGATACTGAGAAGACTGTCTCCTCTCTACTTAAAACTGAACTTAACTGCACCCCCCAAGAGCTTAGAGCCCAATGCAGGGCTCAATCCCAGGATCCTGGGATCATGACCTGAGCTGAAGGCAGAGGCTTTTAATCCACTGAGCCACCCAGGCGCCCCAGAGAAAACCCTATTTTTTTTTTAATTTTTTTTTTTTTTTAGATTTTATTTATTTATTTGACAGAGATCACAAGTAGGCAGAGAAGCAGGCGGAGAGAGAGGAGGAAGCAGGCTCCCTGCTGAGCAGGGAGCCCGATGCGGGGCTAGATCCCAGGACTCTGGGATCATGATCTGGGCTAAAAGCAGAGGCTTTAACCTACTAAGCCACCCAGGCGCCCCGAAAACCCTATTTTTAAAAGTACATAAAAAGAACCAAACAGCCCTCCCAAACACAGGGTGAAGGATATGAATAAGCAATATACAGAAAAGGAAGCAGAAATGGGCAATGGCAGAGAACAGGGAAATACGAATCAGAGTAATATAATTTTCTAGCTACCCAAATGGCCAAAATAAAGAAGTTTGATAACCCAGTGTTAACTAAAGATGGGGAAATGAATGCTCTTATGGAAGTGCACCCTAGGGGAGCCTAGGTGGTTCAGTCAGTTGAGCATCGGGCTCTGGATTTCGCTCAGGTCATGATCTCAGGGTTGTGAGATCAAGCCCTCCACTGGGCTTGGGCTGAGCATGGAGCCTGCTTAAGAATTTCTCTCCATGAGGGCGCCTGGGTGGCTCAGTGGGTTAAAGCCTCTGCCTTCGGCTCGGGTCATGATCCCAGGGTCCTGGGATCGAGCCCCACATTGGGTTCTCTACTCAGCAGGGAGCCTGCTTCCTCCTCTCTCTGCCTGCCTCTCTGCCTACTTGTGATCTCCGTCTGTCAAATAAATAAATAAAATCTTAAAAAAAAAAAAAAATTTCTCTCCAGGATGTTTGGGTGGCTCAGTTGGTTGGGTGTCTGCCTTCGGCTCAGGTCATGATCTCAGGGTCCTGGGATCGAGTCCCACACCGGGGTCCCTGCTTGGCTGGGAGTCTGCTTCTCCCTCTCCCTCTCCTCCTCACCTCTGCTTGTGCACACTCGTTCCCTCTCTCTCTCTCTCTGACAAATAAATAAATCTTAAAAAAAAAAAAAAAAAAACTCTCTCGCCCTCTGCCCTTGCCACCACTCATGTGCTCTCTCAAAATACATACATACATACATACATAAAATCTTTAAGAAAAGACAAGACGGGTACACTAGTATATATAGCCTGTGGCTGGAGAGAGTGAAATGGTATTCTCCATTACAATGTAACATTCTGGGGCGCCTGGGTGGCTCAGTGGGTTAAAGCCTCTGCCTTCGGCTCAGGTCATGATCCCAGAGTCCTGGGATCAGGTCCCGCATCAGGCTCTCTGCTGAGCAGGGAGCCTGCTTCTCCGTCTCTCTCTGCCTGTCTCTCTGCTTACTTGTGATCTCTCTCTCTCTCTCTCTCTCTGTCAAATAAATAAATAAATAAAAATCTTTAAAAAATAATAGTAATAAAAAAAATGTAACATTCAGGGATGCCTGGGTGGCTCAGTTGTTAAGCATCTGCCCTCAGCTCAGGTCATGATCCCAGGGCCCTGGGATTGAGCCTCACACTGGGGTCCCTGCTCAGCGGGAAGCCTGCTTCTCCCTCTCCCGCTTCCCCTCCTTGTATTCCCTCCCCCACTCTCTCTCTGTCAAATAAATAAATAAAATCTTTAAAATATAAAATAAAATAATGTAACATTCAGGGATACTTGGCCGGCTCAGTTGGTGGAGTGTGCGACTTGTGATCTCAAGGTCCTGAGTTCATGCCCCACATTGGGTGTGGAGCCTACTTAAAGGAAAAAAAAAAAAAAAAAAAAATTGAAAGAATATCTATATATTTAGTTAGTTATTTAAAATGTAAAATACGCACATCCTTTGACCCAGTGATTTCATTTCTTGGTCCCCACCTCAAATTCTAACATATGTGCACTAGGATACAAGCAGCAGGATATAGCACTATATGAGAACGTAAAAAATGGAAATTGTTTCAATGTTCATCCTGAAGGGAATGATTTTTTTTTTAAGATTTTATTTATCTAAGAGACAGAGAAAAAGGGTGAGCATGGGGAGGGCAGAGGGAGAGAGAGAATCTCAAGCAGACTCCACACTGAGTGTGAGACAGATATGGCACTCAATCTCATGACCCCAAGATCATGACCTGAGCTGAAATCAAGAGTCAGGTGCTTAACTGAGCCACCCGGGTGTCCCAGGAATGACTGTTTTTAAACCTATGGTACATTTTTACTCTTAAGTACAACAAAGCAGTTGAAAAAATGAACTCAGTCTATATAAACCAAAACAGAGAAATTCTAAACCATACTAAGTGAAAAAACCACAATGTAGAATATATATACTAATGTCATTTATTTCATATACATACACGTATGTATATAAAGGCACAGAAGAGGGTCTGAATGGATACGGAGAGCCAAACGTCGCTGAGTTCTTAAAAAGCAGTGTACAATGTACAGAGAAACAAAATGGAGAGGAGGCTGGGACTCAGGGTTGGGCAGGGGATCTGAAGGGCTGTTTATGCTTAATGTTAATCCTATCAAATATATTCTCCACATGCACATTTTAAAGGATCACTGACATGATATAATTTTTTTGGTTATTAAGTCTTTGTTTTTGCTATTCTGGCTGCTACTCTGAAAACTATTCTTATCCATAGGGTGAGTCTATCCATCCCTTCACAGGCCTTCACCACGCAATGTAATCCATTGTTAAGTCACTGCGCTTGGGGATGGTAATTCTGCTCCCCACGAAACAACACACACTGAACTTCTAACAAACATTTATAGGTTTAAAACTCAGAAGAAGGAAAAAAAAAAAAAAACCAACCCTGAAAAGCTTAGGAAATGTCCTCTGTCCTGCGAAGAGTGCAGGTGATAGACTAGAAACTACAGAAACAGCTGAAAGTAGAAGCAGACAACAAGTGGACAATCTGGGGTCAGATCAGTCAAGTACACGGAACACACCCAATAAGGATATGTTAGCTCTCTCTGCTCGGCCAACTACAAACCTTATTCTGGGCCCCTGGAACCTGCCCTTCTTATGTAAATACATACAAGTTTTGTTCATTACATCTCTGCAGTCACAGTACACATAGTTTTATTTCCTTTCACCTGATGTAGTATTTTTATAATTTATGATTAACTATTACTGGCTGCAAAATATGCCACCTGGCATTCACACAATGGGCTGCTAGTAACCATTCCCACAGTGGGCTGTATATCTAGGTCATTCCCAACTATTTGCTTTATTAACTAGCAACAACAGTGCGGTAACGGTGGAAAATGGAACAACCTAAATGCCCAGCAAGATAGTCACAGTCCTCCATAAAATAGGAAAAGATGAAGACCCAGGTGTTGCTAAGTGAGCTAAATAAGTTACAGACCATTCTGCCCAGTATACTCGCTTTCAAATCCAATAAAAGCACAGAAAAGTCTACAAATGTGTCATCAGTAATTATTTCTGGGAAACACTACAGGTGATGATTTCCCCTTTTCTCTGCATTTCCTATCTTTTCTACAAGGATCATGGATTATGTGTATTAGCATATTTATTTATTTAAAATTTTTTGGTGGTCTCTACTCCTAATGTGGGGCTCGAACTCATGACCCTGAGATCAAAAGTTATATGCTCTTCCAAATGCACCAGCCAGGTGCCCTTCGGTACTAACATTTTTAAACAAAGCATTATAATATTTACAAAGCATTATACTACTAAAAATATTCAGAGAGAAAAGAACAGAATACAAAATTGTAGAAATCATATATAACAACTTTTTAAAATATAAGAAAGTAACAGATCATCCATGGGAGAATTTACTTCCACTTTTCCATGTTTTTCATTCCCTCCAGTGAGCTCAGAGGAACTCTAAGAAGTTCCAGGAGTGGCATCACGGCATCAAAGCATCCTGATACGGCTTTGATTTCTGATGGAGATCGTTCCAACAACTTATACAGTCACCAGCATGGTCCTGGGGTACATGAGTAACTCTCACCTTAAAGCAATTCTCATCTGACATGAGTTGCTCAGCCTTCCGCTGGTATGTTGACTCCAAAAGACTCCTGGACGTCTGCGTGTTCAGCTGGCCTCCGGTGGCCCCATTATTGTTTTCTGCCAGGTAAAGGTCAGTCACCTGCACACAGATTTCATCACTCACGATGTGCTGCAGCTGGAATCAAGCAAAGACAAGTCATCAGTGAACCAAGAAAATATTTCACCCTTTCATACAGTCAATCTTCCTTTGACAGTTCCAGTCACTCAGCTCAGAAAGGTTTTTTGGTTGATTACTTTAGAAAATTAAACACACAAAACCAGTATTTCATATTCTTGGAGAATAACTAAGCCTAAATCTTCAACAGTATCACTGGTCCTTGAGTAAAGCTTTCCTATCTATTTAAACGCAAAACTGGGGCACCTAGGTAGCTCAGTCGCTTACGTGTCTATGTTAGGTTCAGGTCATGATCCCAGGGTCCTAGGATCAAGTCCCATGTGGAGCTCCCTGCTCAGTGGGGAGCCTGCTTTTCCCTCTCTCTCCACTTGTGCTCTGTCAAATAAATAAAATCTTTAAAAAAAAAAAAAAAAAAAAAAGAAGGCAAAAGCATAAGCAGCTCATATTACTGTGTTGCTTATTTCAAGTTTTAAGGAACTGTAAAACAATTTTACATGAAAGAAAATTCTCATGGATTCCTGTTTTTATGGTGCTTCTTTACCATTTACGATTTGCTTTCACTCTCATTCCCATTTGATCTACACAACTACCCTGGGAAGGAGGCTGAAGGGGGTGCCCCGTTACACAGGAGACAAATTTCCATTTTAGATGAGAACACTCACTGTGTGCCAAGGTGAGGACAGGGTCTGTGGAGAACCATGAAAGCAAGATCCCTCTCTATATTCTCAGCCTGAGTACAAAGTCTGACACTCACTAGGTATTCAAGAATCGGCTGCTGAAATCACTTACCTAGAGGTTCTCAGCTGAAGGAACAGAGGACTAATTTCAAGCTTCCTGACCCCTAGGCCAATATTCTTTCTAATACATTACTTATTTTTCTACATCAGACAAAAAATATAGTACTTAAATTGTAAATGTTTATTGACTCAATTTCAACAAAGGTCAATCACTACTGACTGCTGGTAATTATTGAGAATATGTTGTTCTTTTCTTTTTCCTAAAAATTTTATTTGTCAGAGAGAGAGTGAGCACAAGCAGAGGGAGCGGCAGGCAGAGGGAGAAGCAGGCTCTCTGCCAAACAAGGAGCCCGATGTGGGACTCGATCCCAGGAACCTGAGATTGTGACCTGAGCCGAAGGCAGACGCTCAAGCAACTGAGCCACCCAGGCACCCCATGACTCTGTTCTTAAACTATCTGATAACTAGAACGTTGAACTGTTTAGAGTTTCCATTTTCACAGGTCATGACTATATTTTTCTTTCTTTCTTTTTTAAAGATTTTATTTATTTGACAGAGATCACAAGTAGGCAGAGAGGCAGGCAGAGAGGCTTCCAAAGGGAAGCAGGCTCCCTGCTAAGCAGAGAGCCCGAAGCGGGGCTCGATCCCAGGACCCTGGGATCATGACCTGAGCGGAAGGCAGAGGCTTTAACCCACTGAGCCACCCAGGCGCCGCCCATGACTATATTTCTATTGTGGAATAAAAATTCCCTCAAATGAAACTTCACTCATAAAAAAATGCCAGAGAATATAAAAAAACATACAAGAAGAAAGCAAAATGTTAACTGCAATATCAATTTGTCTATTTTACTTTAAAATTCTCAAAAACCACTAAGCCATTCTATTTTTAGGAAGATACATCCTTTTTGAAGTGCTAGTAACTATGACAACTACTTATTTTTAACATTTAAAAAAGTCTTAAATGACAAGTATGTGTATTTGTAGATAAATGGACACAGTACAAGGTCAAAAGGGTGACTGATCTGACAGTGGTAGGAAGGCCACCAACTAGAGATGGTTACATTATAATTAGTCCACACAATGGGCTCTCAGGTGGCCAATAAAATAATGCCTATGATAACCTGATAACATAGGGAATAGCTTAAGATACACTGTTGGGGGGTAGGCAGTGTAAAAAAAAGTGCATCTAAAGCATGGTCCATACCACGTAGACACTTCTGGTTAAGACCTTCTTGCTGAAATAGACCATGTCACTGACTCCCCATCCACACCCTCTTATTGGCTATCTGGCCCCTCCTAGAATCTTTGAAAAGGGCAGCCCTATAAAATCAGGGACAAATGGAGAGCTCACGCTCCCAAGCTAGGCTGCTGAGATTCTCCTTCTTGCTAATTTGAAATGACACAGTGAATGTGTTTGGTAGACTTTTTACAGACGAGCATCTAGATGGAAAGGTCAAGCAATGCTGGGGCCAGAGGCACCGCCATGGCAAGGCAAAGCCCCAGGGGGCTGGAGAAGCCTTGAGTACATGGCCAAATGTCCATCTGCAGAGAGAAGCATGAGAATGAAGCAGATTTCCAGAAAGAAGGCATGCAGGAGAAGAAAAAACCAAAAGCAAAAAACAAAACAAAACAAAAAAAACCAAAAAAACCCAAAACCCAAAAAACTTCCCAGTACAATCCCTACATTGGCCATTTCCTGAGTTCTGTACTAGGTATCTGTGAGACCACCTACCGTGTTCTTAAGACAAATCTCTATTAAACTACAGCTGAGCCTTGAATAACGTGAGGGGTGGGACACCAACCCTCCACACAACTGAAAATCTGCATATAACTTTTGAACCTGCCTCAAACCTAACTAGTCACATACTGTGGCCGATAAGCCTCACTGATAGCAAAAACAGTCAATGAACAAATATTCTGTATGTTATATGTATCATATACCATATTTTTACAATAAAGCTAGAAAGTATTAGGAAAATCCTAAGAGAAAATGCTTTTACAGTGCTACGCTGTACTTATTGAGAAGAATCCAAGTGTTAGTGGACCAGCGCAGTTCAAAGGCCTGCTGTTCAAGCAGCAGCTGTACTCTGGAAAAGGTAAACGTATGGCTTAACCTTGAAATATATGTTCTACCTCCGGCCAGCAATGAACTCTGGGGGAACATCAAACAGGATAAGGAGAATGAGAGGAAATATGCCTCCAACTGAGGAGTAAGGTGAGAAGCATGAACATATGTTTTAAAAACACTGGATTTGGGGACGCCTGGGTGGCTCAGTCAGTTAAGCATCTGACTCTTGATTTTGGTTCAGGTTGTGATCGCACGGTTGTGGGAATGAGCCCCACACGTCAGGCTCTGTACTCAGCGTGGAGTCTGCTTGAGATTCTCTCCCTCTGCCCCTCCCCACCCCGCCCCCTGCCACACGCACACGCGTGCGTGTGTACACGTGCACGCGTGCTTGCTCTCTCTCTCAAATAAAACCATAAAAAACAACACTGTATTTGGGTTTCTGGACAAAACCTATTTCTTAAAAAGATTAGACATTATACATTACTGACTCAAAATCATAACCAGGTGCTTTTAATAAATGGATAATTATATCTATTGTTTCAGAAACCAATCTCAAGCTTATGAAAGTTAATTCTACTGGATTTTTAAAGTTGCTGTGTTGCCAGTGTGAGAGACTTTACTTCCACACTGGGATGCAGAAGCACACGATAACTGGAGTCTTTATTTTACATATATCCAGATTTTCCATATATTTAGATTTGTTTGTACCCACACAATGATTTCCAACAGGAAGGCCTCTTAACGTCTTCGACTTCCAGGAAAAAAACTGAATACCTGACAACCTTCACGAAGATGCCAAGATTCAGTTATGCAAAGTGTTCCTCCTTGACTCTGAGCAGATCCTGCGAAAGGGCGCAGAGCCATGCGTCCTTCCAAAATCAAGGCAAAAAAAAAGCCTGGGTACTTGCAAAGAATTCCATATTTTACTCCAAAAAAACACTGAGCAACAAGTTTTTACTCCCCATAGTGGCAGTGAGGACTCAAGAACTTTCTTTGTCAAGTTTTCACTTTAAAAAAAGTGACACACCAACAACATACTCTGATCCCTTCGGAAATTCAGAAGTCAAGGCAAAAGTGGAAACCTGACTATGTGCTATAAATGATCACAGCTGTAAAGAACATATTCACAAGCTCCTAGGGTGCCACAGGAACACACCACAAAACCAACCACGAATCTAAGTCAAGTGGAACCTCTCAGATAGGGATAGTATTACAGAAGATGTATAGAACCATTCCCGCAGAAGGAACTTCAAAAGTTAAATGAGCATAGTACACAGAATCACCAACACCTCAGACATGGAAGCACTCCCCGCTGAAAGGTCCCCATTGGGTGATCAGGTAAGAGCTGGGCCAGGACCAGGGCTCGCTCTACATGTAGGCAGCAGGAGAGGGGCAGCACACCCGGGCAGTACTAGGCTCTTTCAACTGTGAGGGGCATACCGAGCAGAGCCAAGGACTCCATTTAGCGGCTGAAGCACTCCCACTCTGTTAACATGAGTGATCCGACATCACGTTAACCTCCCCCTTTCTGCTAGAGAGCCATACGTCCATGAACGTTGCTTGAGCAAACTGCCCTTTATTCTCCAAGAGAAATCTTGCCTTTTCTCTTTGCCTCATCCATCTTTAGGTAAGGACCTCTTCCCTCACCAAACCTAGCCTCCACCGTGCCCTCACCTGTCTGACAATGCTCTGGATTAGTTTGTCCATGGTGAAGGCAATGTAGGCGTGAATGGTGAACATCTCTCTCAGCGAATCTTCGTATTGCGACGAGTCTATGTTGCCATCGAGCAGGCTCCGCACCATGTCCAGAAAAGCTGGGTAATAATCTTCTACGTCAACATCCACTGTGGGAGAGATGGGAGAGGTAAGGCCTTACCCTGCTATGAAGAGTTCAGGAGAGACATCAGGATCAAACCCCGAGCTGGCCTAAGGTGCCTCTGATGGAAGAAGCCTGGGTAGTCAAACACACACACCACGTCAGCTGTAGGCAGAAGTGCCATCTGACAGGCGCTACAATGGCCGGTGCTGTGTATCAGAGGACAGTGACACTGCAACTTTAATGGGGGCTCTAACACTCTATCCACGCCAGAGAAACACTTCACTATAGTACAGTGGGCTCTGCCAGACAGGAGGGCAGAATGTCCCAGGGAAGAAGTTTCTTCAAAAAGTTGCTGGCTCTGGCGCTGAGAGAAGAACCTGCCCTCCCAGCCTGCAGAGAGCATTCCTCACACGGGTCACTTGCTCATAAAGCTATTTCAATGAAGCATGAAGTGCAGATGAGAAAAGGCAGACAGCACCGCACTCGAGCCCTGGGAAACCCCTCAGGAACAGAAAAATAGGAGCGCAAATTAAATCCCCTATGAATAATGAAGTAACCTGCATTTGTCAAAGTCCTTCTGTTTAAAAATGGATTCCCAACGTTGTACTTCACAAATTACATTAAATGATCTATGCTCGCTGCGCATGAATCACCTCAACCAGCAGCTAGAATCTTACCAGTTGTTACAGAGACATTCACCTGGCAACTCGCAGAGTGCAAAAAGAAGCATAAAAGGACTGTGCCTTTAACTTATACTTAAGACTGATTTACTGATCTCTGGAGCTGACAATCAAGATGGTGGCATGAGGGGGTCACTGGGGTGTTGGTTATACTGGTTCTTGATCCAAAGGCTGGTTACACAGGTGTGTTCACTTTGTAAAAATTCACTGAGGTACACAATTTGGATCTATATCTTTTTCTATATGTATGTTGCACCTTGATAAAAAGTTCACTAAACTGAAAAAAAAAAAAAATTACAAGAACTCTTTTGTCCCTGACATCTGGTTACCCATTTTTAAAGTCTATACAGAGAAAACAGGTGGGGAGCAAAAGCTAAGTCCGTCTCCATTTATGTGAAGTGTGATGGGCTCATCAAAGACATGCAAAACAGAGCATACGGTTTAAAAGCAACTGGCTTAACTTTCACCACAGAACTTCACCTTGTTCAGACCCAAATCACAGGCACGGGCTGTGCTACCGAGAGGCAGATGCTTTCATGCCAGAATAATGCTGGGAGCACAAGCCAGACTTGTGCCCACGAGCTATGATCAGTGCGAGGCTTGCTGTTACAGCTCAAGACCCAACAACATAATCAACATAATCAACATAAGCCTCAAACCAGGTTAAGTCAGTGATTGAGACAGGATTAGACTATTTGCTCTCTGATTTCTACCCAAGCAGATGGTATCACCACTCTTGAGATCCAGAAGTTGTCTCTCTCAAGCTAGGATTGCCGAGAGAAAGGGTTTTAACATTAATATCCAGGGTCATTAGCTCTTCAACAGATAGAAAATTAGGGCCACATGTGGGCTTCTTAGAGCAGCAACAGCTTAGAAATTTTTTAAAAAGATAATTCACTCCACAGGTTGGCTATTTCTTCAAGGGTACAGAAGAAAGGCTCCACGGAAAAAGTTTCTGGCTCACAGCTCAAAAACCTCATTTATGAAAGGAATAGTTCTCTAGAAGCCAGCAACAGAGAATCACGTAAAGCACATGACGGCTTCCTCAGCCCGCATTTATTTTTCCTTCTCCTGTGTTCTCTATCTTCATTCTTGTTCTGTCTGGTCCACTGTCTCACACCGTCTCTTGACTTCCAATCTCCTTTCCATAAACTATTTCTATTTATTAAAGAATGAGCCATGAACCTCACTGGCCAAGAAGCCCTGCCCACACATACCTGAGAAAATTCGCATCTGCCTGAGGCATGAATAACTCGGAATTTGTATTCCATCATGAAGCAGAATGGACTGTGACATTCCAGCCCCACACTGTCCTTTAACACACACTGCAATACCCCAGGGATCTGTCATTTGGGAAACTGATGGTGAGGGACACCAGCTCCCCAGGTGGCCACAGCAGCAGCTACTGAATGGCCACAATCCTAGCACCACACAGGGAGCTTCCCTACTCAGCCCAAGCCTCCCAACAATTCTACAAGATATTAAGGAGCACCTCCATTTCGCAGGTACACAGGTTTGGGGAGCTGAAGGAAGGTCACACAACCAGTCGACTGCAGAGCTAGGATCTGAACCCCGGTCAGATCCCCGGCTATAAGGCCTGCCTGCTTATGCTTGACGTGTGAAAGGCGGCAGTCTCGCATCTAATTCAGCTCTGAGGTCCCCCAACCCCTCACATCGTCCAGAAACCAACAGTCTAAGCACTCACTAGGTTCTTTGAGACGTAGCTGGATGGCAGGGCTGTCGCTCTTGTCTCGTTTTATGCCTAGCACTTCCCGTTCCCACTCTCTCTCTCGGTTTTCTTCTTCAATCTGCCGTTCGGCCTGGGAGCAAATCCGCAGCAGGCGCGAGCAGAGGATCTGGTGCAGCCGCATGAAGATATACCAGTTGTTATTAACATAGAAGAGGTTGTACACTTCATCCATCCCCTTTAGCTTCTGAGCTGCTGTGTTACTAAACAGGAGCTTGGACTTAGGGGGACTGCCCCCAACACCATTGTGCTTCTTAGCTGCCCCTGTGGCTTCATCTACATCCATCTCTTCTTCTTCCTCTTCCTCCACATCCGAAAGATCACCTCTCTGAGCAAAGAGCAGATCTGGAATGAAATGATGCATGATTTGCTTGATTTTGTACTTGTCCTCCTTCTGAATGCCTGTCTGCCTCTTCACGTGGTGGATAATCAAAGCAGCAGCATCTTCCAGGATCTGTTTGTCTTCGTAGGCAAGGGAGAGGTGTGGGCCAACGGGTACACCGGCATTGTCTTCTGTAGCCTGCTCTTGCCTCTAACAGGAGAGAGACGCAAAGTATTATGTGACATGTGTCCAGCAACAACAAACAGACCTACGAGACCACGCCAGCAGTCCATGCCACTACTAACCACAGTGGCAACCGTCTTCCAACCCGCAACTTCAGAAACAGATACAGATAATGCGGGAGGTGGTCTGACACCAAGATACTGGTATTTTCTAGACTGTGAAGACTTACTGGGGACAATGGGACAAAACTGGGACCATCTTTGAAAATTCTATGTTAGTGTTTATGGAGAGTACTACAGGAGGTCCAGTATTTGAGGTTTCCAATCTGGGGTGGGGATGCGGAAGATGACAAATCTCACAAAACTGGCAGAACAGGGATGCTTACTGAAGGTTACTTAAGAGCTCATTCTACCACTCTCTTCCCCCCTTCCATCTATGTTTGACATTATCATGATAAAACACTTTTTAAAAATTCAAGATCACGTAACTTTTAGGAATTCTCAATCATACTGTATTTATAACTCTATCCATACCCCATGACTGTGAGCCCCAAGAGAGCAGGATTAATTTCTTAATCATCACTATATCCTGCCTCCCAGTACTATATACACTCCTGGTAAGTATGCTAAATAAAGATTAGAAAGTATCTGGGGATTAATGATGAGTGTTTCAGTTGTGGGAAGCTGACAGGGGCTACGTGAATGAAGACGAGGTACGGTTTTGAGGGAAACAGGACAGTGGTAGAGGGAGGCAGGAGGCACAGACAAAGCCAGGATGGTAAACTGGGAAACCAGTGTAGCAGCTTGGGAGTAAAGGTGAGGTTTACAGTGACAGAATCAGGAAGAGAAGTCTGGGACAAGTCTGAAGCAAGAATCAACATGTCTCAGAGGGTCTTGCTTTCGTATGCCAAAGGTAATTTCCAGGAGTCCAAGCCACAATGAGCATAAAGACTGGGTCCTCTCACGGATATAAAACGTCCAGCTCACCTCATCATAGATGCTCTCAATCTCATTAAGCAAGCTCTTGGACCTCAGGACCTTGGTGTCATTCTGTTTAAAGTTGATGCCCTGGTGGTCCAGTGACTTCAGGTAGTATTTCTCATTTTGCTCTCTCCAGACCTTGTTAAAGCCTCTCTGGGCTTCTCGCCATTCTTCCTCTTTCATCTTCAACCTGGGCGGAAGGGGGTGGGGGGAGGGTAGAAACAACAAGACGTGGGAATCCAGATGTGGGAATTTTAAGGGAGAGAGTTAAAGTCCTTGGATTTGAATCCTTGCTCTGTCATACTAGACTGTTTCCTTATCGAGGAAATAGGGATAACAATACCTACTCTCTAAGGGTTTGTTTTTTACTTTATTTTTCAAAAAAACTTTCTTTACTTATTTGAGAGAGATGGAGAGTGAGTGAAGACAAAGCACCAGCAGGAGATAGGGAGAGGCAGAAGGAGACTCCCAGCTGAGCAGAGGGAGGGCTCGAACCCAGAGCCCCGGGATCTTGACCTGAGCTGAAGGCGCATGCTTAACCAACTGAGCCACCCAGGTGCCTGTCTAAGGGTTCAGAAGTGAGAAATGTGTCAGACTTACTTTATTTCAAAAGTCAAAAGATACAACAGGTCAAAATTGTTGGCAACTTGGGATACTGTTATTCAAATTGTTATTCAACCCAGGCTTGAACTCTGTTACCTGAGGAACTGACTTATCCAGGACTTATTTTGGGGAGGTAATTTGTCCCAAAGTCAGAAATTTTACCTAGAATAGTTATTTCTCAACAGCATTCTACAGAATACACTTGAAAAGGGGGTTCACTTCCTTGGCCAGCTGAAACAAGCACATCTCTTTGCAGCAGGACTTCTAAGAACATTCACTATACTAATGTAAATGCAAAAGTCCAAGAGCAGAGAACTTGCACAGTAATGCTCCTTTGCACACAGTTTGGGAATTTCTGATGGCAACAACTGATCTTAACACTCCAAAAGCAAGGAGAGTAAAATCAAAACCAGCACTGGAACTGCAGAGTATCCTACATCTCAAAGCCAAAAGTTAAATGCTGCTGGCACAGCAGGAAGAGGAACAGCCTGCGCCAGCTCTTGAGCGGGAGACTAGGGAGGGACAATAAAAGTCAGGCAGCTGTGAGACACACAACACACAAGAATCCCGTCATCACCGTTGCAGGTGATACTGAGAGATGGTCCGGCTGTTGGCTGGCATTCACAGTGTGGTTCAAAGCGCCATGGCCTTGAAGGAACCTGTGGCTCATCGGCTCTAGCTCTGGCTTCCTTGATGCCTGGTCTTAGGTGGGTACAAGAGCCCCTCTACACTTCAGGCTGAAGCCTTGACAGGAGGAAAAAGTTCTTGGTACAAATGGCAAGCTAGACTTTTTAAATAAAACATCTATTTTACAAAGATGAAAGAGTGATTTTCCTTATTAAAAAACAAAGATGTTAACAAAGGTTAGTATTGAGTGGCAGGAATGTGGGAGGTTGTATTCTACTTTGTTCTTTTCTGTATTTTAAAGTATTCCCTTAAACACACAGCTTTCCACTATGGACTTTCAAGGTATGTTCTCTGCTGCTGGTTACACAGAACCCATCAAGAAGCTCCATTATCCCATGGTCCACATAATTTCCAACAACCAGTGCTGGGGCAAAATGGAAGTCTCATGGGACAGTAACCAGGTTGAAAATGAGGGCCTTGGGGCGTCTGGGTGGCTCAGTCGTTGAGTGTCTGCCTTTGGCTCAGGTCATGATCCCAGGGTCCTGGATCGAACCCTGCATTAGGCTCCCTGCTCAGCAGGAAGCCTGCTTCTCCCTCTCCCACTCCTCCTGCTTGTGTTCCCTCTCTTGCTGGGTCTCCTTCTGTCAAATAAATAAATAAAATCTTTAAAAAAAAAAAAAAAAAGAAAGAAAAAGAAAGAAAGAAAGAAAGAGAAAGAAAGAAAGAAAATGGGGGCTTTATCTATTGGGACACTGAATCGGTCATGAAGCATACTAAAGCACAAAAGGCACATTCAGTCAGTTACCTTTTAAGGACAATTGGGACAGCAATGGAAGGGTTCTTCCTCAGACCATCAATGATGTCAGCTGCTTTATCAGCATATATCCTCTGGAGTGCTTTTCGATGAATAACTTCCGATGTGCCCCCGAGGGTGTTGTCCAAGCGAAATTTGGCTTGTTCCTCAGCAGACAAGCGAGAAAGCTTCTTCTGTATTGCTTCCAGAACCCGGATCGTTGCCAGATTGGTCTCTAAAACTACATCAAGCTAAAGCAAAAGACAAAGTGTGCTCAGGACCCAAACCAGAATGGAACAGCAGTCAAAAGTATGAAGTAGGGAGCCAAATTCCTTGGATTTGAATCCCACCTCTGCCATAGTAGCCACACAAGATTCTATTTCCTTATCAATAAAATAGGGATAACCTCACGTACTCTCATAGGCTGTTTTCTAGATTAGATGATATAATCCTAATAAAGAGTTTAGTGCAAGGCCTGGCACAAAACATCCAATAAATGATAGGTAAGTGGTAGTTGTTACTTCCAACACCACCGGTGTGCTTTGCTTAGTACTACTGACCCCAGACCACAGGGACCTCACATAAGGCAACCCTACTGACACTTTCCCCTGAACTTTCCTGGATTGCTGAAATCTGTTAGGAATGATAAAATGAAACAAAACAAACAAACAACAATCAGAAGACCGTTCAAAAATGATAAATCAGTCTTATATGTGAGGTTTTTCAGGTTTACTTGAAATATTTAAATATTTAAAAGCCTTGTTCTACAACCAGTAATAATAAGAGCAGTGACTACCATTCCTTGAGGACTTCAATGTCATATCTGTGGGTAATCATTTAAATTCTAATAGAACTCCTGCCACTTACTTTCTGGCAAGGGCCTAGCCAGACCTGGTGAAGAATAAGACTGGCAACCTTTGAGTAACTCTTTTGCTAGGCTTAATACAACATTCTCTATACGAGAAACAGAAAACGAAGTAAACAAGAAGTCTCAGGGTCCTGTGACCAAACGTCTGTGGAGGAGATCCCAGGGTGGCACCGTCAGTTGAGCGTCCGACTCTTGGTTTCGGCTCAGGTCAGGATCTCAGGGTCTTGAGATGGAGCCCCCCGGGGGGCTCAGTGCAGAGTCCACTTGATATTTCTCTCTCTCTCTCCCCCTGCCCCTCCCCTGCTCAGGCACATGTGCATGCACATGTACTCTCTCAAACAAAAAAAATAAAAAAAAAAAAAAAAAAAAGGAAGTGTCCCAAAGTAATTCTGATGAGCAGGATCCCCTACTAACCATCAATGCACAGGTAGTGTGATCAAGAAATAAATGTTTTTATTCAAGCCACTGAAATCTGGGGGTTGTCTGTACTGCAGGATCACTAACCTATCTTGATGTATAAAGGAATGCTCCTTCAAACTAGCCCATCCCACCCAATCCTAAGCACATGCACAAACACCTTCATCATCACGCCTGTAATCGCAGATGGGAAATGCGGATGCTGCCTTTTATAGGCACACCAGTTGAGAATAGGAACATCCTGTCAGAAAAAGATGCCAATCTCTGCTTTCTAACTCCTCATCTAACCTTACTAAACGTAGGTAACAAGGAAATGCTTTCTTCACCCTGATACAACTTTCCATGGAAGTTAGCATCTGTCACAATCTTGTTTTGTGCAAATGGTGGAAACTCCTCATGAACACTGCGGCCAGTCACCTGCAAGTGGCCAAGCAACATGCGACCCTTCATTCAAGACACGTCAGGAACCGCCGAATCACGTGGGAAAGGGGAACGGCTGGCAGAGCCTAATCAGCATGGGTTTAAAAAAAGAGCAAGCTCTCGCCCATCTATATGAATAAGCAGGGCCAGTCACTTTCATATAACAAATACCTTAAATAGGATGCAAATCATTTTACCTCTTCCAACACACTGAACATTCCCTTTTTGTTGATGAGATCCGTGAGCTAGACGTTTTAACACGCCGGGGATTCTGAGCCCACTCTCCGTACTCCTACTCCTGGTACTGGGGCTCTACCAGCTCACTTATTTACTCCAGCTCTTCCTTTCCCAACTGCTTCAAAATAAAACCCTAATTTCACTTTCACAAGGAGCCAAATAACAGATTTGAAGAGAAGAATTCCAGTTCTCACAGGAGAGCTGGTTTGCTAACCACGTTAAGATACCTGCTAAGAGTAACAATATACGCTTTAAATAATTAAACCTCTTTAAGAAAGCCCAGTCAGTCTTGAGATACTGTTTTGTATACCCTGTAAAACACAATAACCCTTAAAATGCTGTTAAAAATTCAAGGAATTATTATTCAGCCATCAATGGATAACTTCAAAAGGGTTCAAGTGGCCAAGATAGGTCACACTTGCCCTAAAATATTACTAATGTATTTGACGAACTCAAAAACATTCTAAGTAGGACAATAAGCATTTGCCAGTGAAGAACATGAGACTTTGGCTCTCCAGTCTCAAAAAGCCAAGCCTCACAGATATTTAAAATATCTTAGCATTTAGTGCCTCCCATTTCCACAACCTCCAAATGATAAAGGAGCTTGTACCTCAAAGCGTTCATCTTCACAACGATAGATGTGTTCTTCATACTGGGTTTTCTTGGAACTAACGAAGGTGGAGTCCTCAGACCAGGAAGGGAAGGAAACCCAAGTATCATTTAGAACCTTTGGGTAAAAGAAGATAAACTGAAGCTAAAGTGTAACAAAGCTTTCTGGTAATCAAGCATTCTTAGTAAAAAGACAGATACAACTCTAGGGGATGAGAGAAAGCACCAACATTACAGCTTTCACCTTTAACAAGTTTGCAAAGATTTGAAAGGTTCTGGACAGAAGTATAAAACATTTTCTTCTGAGAAAAGACTTCTAGAGAAGGGTCTTGATTTCCTTATTCACATAGATTCTCGATCCCTGGTGTCACTCCCTTCTGGAGGAAGGAAAGACTCAGAGCTGACCCTTTCTAGGGAAGGCCTTACCTCTTTACAGAGAGGGGTCCGTCCTGTACACTTGGGCTGCTGGTAACTCTTCGGTAGGGCTCGGTAGCTGGAGCCCAACCGTTTACAAGAGGCATAATCTATCTCCATAGCAATGCCCTCTGTGGCTCGTTCCTTTGGAAAGGTTTCCAGATGTACAGACTCCTTATAGCCCAGAAAGTTTTTAAACCAATTAAACAATTCAGGGAATTTCCTGAAGAATCAAACCAAAAACTGGTGAGCAATCAGAAGCATGATGCAGTTATCCTGAGGTATAGCTACTACTATTTGGTATTGGGTCAGAACTTAACTACCAGGGACAAATTCCAATGACAATTATTATTTCCTGCCTAAGAAGTTCTGCTTCTGGGCATCTGGCTTCCCCTTTTCTTGTAGAGCGCTCCAAGACTGGTTAGGGTACTGAAGGAAGAGTTACACTGAAACTAAGCAATAACCAGCTGTTCTTCTATTCAAGAAGACCACGTGAATGCTCAGATCATTCTTAGGTTGTCAAATACAGTCAAGATTCTAGAACCCCAGAGGAGACTGGTCTCTATAAACATCCAACACTGGTCAGCACACTGGGAAACCATTAGTCTTGGCCAATGCCCTCTCTGCCTATTTTTTCATCTGTAGTTAAACTAGAAGAATTCCCAGAGGACTCCTATGACACTGACATTTTATGAGTCAACCAATTGACCCACCATGATCAAATTATGATTGCCCATCACATATGCTCACCTCCACAGCACCCATCAGCGCTGAGTCCCTCACTCCACTTACCCCAGAAAAGGAGAGACTAGCTGCACAAGTTCAGCCCGAGAGATCACCTCCTGGTTAAAGATAACAAGACAGCGCAGGAAATTCTCATAGGCCTCTGCACTCCGCAGAGCCTTTCGGACCTTATGGAGACAACCAGAAGAGAAATAGTTAGATGGGAAATCAAGAGATCCTGGATTGCTTTTAAAAGATTAGGGAAATTTAAACAGTTATTTGATGATACTAAAGGAGCTGATGTTAGTTTTTTTAGATGTGATAATAACTATGTTTGAGAAAAGTGTTACTTTAAAAGGAAACTTAGTACTTATGGATGAAATAATATCTGGAATTGGTCTCCAAATAAGCCAGGGTGGGTAAGAGTACATATGAAACAAGAACACTGGCTAGTAGGAGGGAATCTCCAGCAGAGGCTGGAGGATGGGTACATAGGAGTCATTCCACTCGGCTCGTCATTTCACATGTTTAAAATGTTTCACAATAAAAAAAATTTAAATGAGATCCTAGAGTAAATATTACATTTACCTTCTTATATGCTTGATTTTCCAACCATATCAGAGTTCCCCTAGTTTTTGTTGCTTCTCCTGACAGATGTTTACAGCAAGAATCTTTTGTCAACACCGTTTTTAAACTCTGGTAATCCTGAATAATTTTTAAGTAAGACACTTCCGTCCTCTGACCTGATCCTTTTCCTTCCTCCACTTATAATACTGAACACTTCTAACATCCAAAAACCTAAAAGTATTCAATGGCATAAGCAAGGTAAAACTAGCCTGGCTAGAAGAGCAATCTGGAATTTTAATTTTTTTTTTTTTAAAGATTTTATTTATTTATTTGACAGAGATCACATGTAGGCAGAGAGGCAGGCAGAGAGAGAGAGAGAGAGAGAGAGAGAGAGAGAGGAGGAAGCAGGCTCTCCACTGAGCAGAGAGTCCGACGCGGGGCTCAATCCCAGGACCCTGAGATCGTCACCTGAGCCGAAGGCAGAGGCTTTAACCCACTGAGCCACCCAGGTGCCCATGGAATTTTAATTTTAAAAGTAAATTTTTAGGAGTGCCTGGATGGCTCAGTCATTAAGCATCTGCCTTCGGCTCAGGTCATGATCCCGTGGTCCTGGGTGAGTCCTGGGGATGAGTCCCTGCTGAGCAGGGAGCCTGCTTCTCCCTCTGCCTGCTGCTCCCCCTACTTGTGCTCTCTCTCGCTGACCAATAAGTAAATAAAATCTTTTTAAAAAGTAAATATTTAGCATTATGGTCCTTTAGTGAAGACTATAGACAGATCCTCACCAAACCTAGCAGTTAAGACAACCCCTTCTCCAGGCTCCTGTATACTTTTATAACTATCAGTCAGTAGATATTACATGGACTATGTATTTTCAAAGCCAAAGATGAAAGAGATGAAAGAGAACTGTACTTTTTGTACTATACATAGTATCGACTGACTTTTAATTTTTTATTAGCCTTTAAACATGCACAAAAGTAGACCAAATAGTCTAATGAACCCCATGTACTTGCCCAGCCTCAATGATCAATATACAGTAAATTCTATTTCATCTACAACCATGTCCTCCACCACTGAATTTTTAAAGCAAATTTCAGGCATTTCACCTATACAGCTGACCTTTGAACAACATGGGTTTGAACTGTGTCCACTTACACGTAGATTTTGATACATACAGCACTGTAAATATATGTTCTCTTCCTTATGATTTTAATAACATTTTCTTTTCTCTAGCTTATTTATTATACAGTATACCATACACATAACATACAAAATATGTGTTACTCAACTATTAAATATTATTGGTAAAGCTTCTGGTCAACAGTAAGTTTTGGGGAGTCACAATTCTACTCAGATTTTCAACCCCCATTGTTCAAGGGTCAACTATGTACCAGTATGTGTCTCTAAGAAATAAGTACTCCAAAGACAAACAAAAAAATACCATCACTCCTACAAAATTAACTTATTCACACCCCACCCCTCCACTCTCTCATTGTCATTTGTTGGTTATAAGTATTTCCACATTTCCCTCAAAGGCACCAAATGCCCAGGCAGCCCTCACAAGTGGTTCAAGCCAGAGCGAGACAACCGTTCAGCAGGACAGCGCACACAGGCAGGGCAGGCTAGAGAGAGATCAGGAGGCACCAATCACGTGAATCCGAAAACACCTGCCCTTTTGCAAAAACCCAAAGGTGCAAGACAGGGTAAATTTGCACCAGATCATCCCAGGCTGGTTCCTGCCGGTGAGAAGTCTGACAGTTACCAATTACCCTGATGAAAGCAGCTTGCTAATCATCAAGTCTACTCCAAGGAGGAAGTCAGACGTAGGAGGAGAGTTAAACCAATATATCACACAACCCTGTTTACACCAGTAATCGCAACGCTGGCTACATATCAGGATCACCCAGGGAACTTTGAAAACATACAGTTAAATGAAAACTCCCACAAACCCTATATGCGATACCACATTTAAGTACCATGAGCAATCAAGATTACAAGTCATCTCAAGTCCTCAACAACTGGTGCACACCTGGATATCTACAATGAGGAGCTCCAAATATCTCTCAAGAGTAACATCACGCATTTTTTTAAAAGCGGTCTTCTGCCATGGGAAATGCTGTAAACTACTTCCAAAACCAAAACAGACAATGCTACTGCTTCCCTAGCTGTGCTAATGGTTCCGGTAGCCTGAAAGGACCAACAACTTAGAAACTATGTTAAGAGGCAGAAAGTCCTAATCAACTAAAACAAAATCCTCTTGGGGATAGGGGGATTTTTCTTTTGGCATTAATAATAAATCTAATTCAATCACTACTCACCTTATCAAAAAATAATGATTCAGTTCCTACACCATGCTTGCTGGCATCTGCCATGGAAGAATCCTTTAGGCTGAGCAGTTTAGGTTTCTTCTGCAAAAGAAGGAAAAATACAAACACATAAGATCCAAAGAGGAGAGATCTTGGAGTTTTATTTTCATCTGTGTTCGATGGGTCCGTCACTGACCACTGCTGTCAATAATCTGCAACGAATGAGAGAATTCTCATTTATGTTAACTCATTAACTTTTACACCCTGAAAGATTTCCAACTATCTTCTCCAACTCAGTTTGCCCCCACCCTGAGGTTCACAGATCATTCTACTTCCCGAATATTTTCTCACTTCATTACTGAGGTAACAGAATATCCTCACTTTTTCCATTAGCCAAAAGTAACTTAACTTGGAACCTAGTGCCACCACCTCATCTTCTTAGAGATGGAGGCAAAGAGTTGGAGCACACTACCAAGAGAGGGTAGAAATCAACCTTCAACCTTTTAGTTATAATTCAATTTAAAAATTCATGAAAAGGGGCGCCTGGGTGGCTCAGTTGGTTAGGCAACTGCCTTTGGCTCTAGTCATGATCCTGGAGTCCCAGGATCGAGTCCCGCATCAGGCTCCCTGCTCGGCAGGGAGTCTGCTTCTCCCACTGGCCTCTCTCCTCTCATGCTCTCTCTCTCTCATAAATAAATAAATAAAATCTCTAAAAAAAAAGAAATAAATAAAATAAATAAAAATTCATGAAAAAAAGCACAGTTTATTTTCCTAAGAGAAGGAATGACTCTTGTCAACAATATCTACTTGGATCAATTTAAGATTACGTTTTCAAAGGGAATGAATATGCCACGACATAACTGTCAGGTAAGAATTCCCGTTTATAAAGTCATCTCTCAACCACCTGTGAAGAAATGCACAAACTCTGAGGGAAGCAGCACATTTACCTTCACCGCCTTAGAGTGCAAACTCTCAAGAGCCAAAGCCTCTGCTGCGTAGGCTGAGGAGGAAAGGAGGTGGGGATTCTAATCCCCCTTTCCAGTGTTTCCACCTGAGGGTAATCAAGTGTGGGAGGGGACCGAAGCAAGAGCAGAGCTGAACTGCCAAGATGATTCTTGCTACCCATAGAACTCTTTACTGAAGTGAAGAAACAGAAAGTATTTCTACGTTCAGTTTGCTTTCAAAAGGAAAAGCCATTAGACACTAAAAAAGTCTTTCAAGTGTGAGCAACACCTAACGTGTCAGTAGTCATCTGCTTGTTCACCAGTCACTGCCTACTGTTAGAAATTCCACTGTTAGAATAGTGAGAAAATATCATGATTCATTAATTAGATTCTGCAGACATGTCCCATCTTTTCCACATTACATACTGCTCTAGAATTCAATGAAGCAACATTCAGTACATACACCTAGCTCTCTCCCCGGCACAGCTGCACGACAGGCTTGGCCTTCTGCAGGCAGACCGTCACGTGTTTACTCTAATGAGAAACATCATGTGATAGGTCACTAACAAACTGAAGATCCCCCTCTGCTACAGCCCAACGGTCCGGCCTTGGAGACAACAATGATACAAACGAGACCTGGCAGCTGAACAAAGAAACCTGGGCAGGATAGGCCTCTAGACCAAAGAGATCTCACAAAGTATAGATACTTTACTCACAGGAGGACCTTAGAGGCCACTGACTTATTTCTGAAACAATTAACTCAATAATCTTCCTTCTTCTTATCACAAGGCAGGTTGAAGGCATCAAGTAAGTCAGAGGAAGGAAAAATTAGTTAAGTCTCAGAAACCTTTGGCACCAAACAAAAAAAGACATGACGGCTAATAGCAAAGAAGAGAGAAAATATAGAGAAAACAATACAAACTCCAAAAGTACAGTAATTTGTGTAATCAGTGATAGTCTAACATTCTTTTGCAAGCCAGATAAGAAGCTTTGCATTGAGTGTCTGTGACATACACCAACTCACTCTGAGTATCCAAGATCCAATTTTCAACACTCTTGGATAAGAACACGAGAACAACCCTCGAGTACTTGTCTGTGAGGACTGCTCCCGAAAGTCAAACTGTGCAGGTGCTGGCCATCCTCACCTTTACCGGAGGGGTAGTTCCCGTTCCCGAGTGCCTACGGATCTGGCAGCCATTCTGGTTGGGCCTCTGTGGCTTGTTGTTCAGCTGGGGCTTCTTCACAGTGCCCCCATGGTCATTTCTAACGGAATCAACCTTCTCAGCCGTTGTTTTGCTTAAAAGCTAAGTAAGACAAGGATAGAGATTAATTCTCTTACCAAGTAGGCATATCATTCATATCAAACAGAAAAGATTCTGTTTCCAGCTTCCTAACTTAAATTTTAAGATAATAATTCTAAATAGTATAGCTCTTTCTAAATAAAACTTACCACAGAGCTGTTGGCATCTGGTAGGAACTGTCCAAACTCTGACAACAGATCTTCCTGATTTTTAAAAAGACGAGCCACCTGGGCATATACTTCCTGCTCAGTCAATGCTGGAGTGTAGTTTCCTCCAGCTTCCTTGGCATTTCGTTGCTCTTTCTGACAGGAAATTTCAAATGGGAAGGTATCATATAAGAGGGCCACTGCTTTGAATGACTGACTCCCTTTTGCACACTTTCTGGGATGTTATCTACTTGGGCTGTACCTAAGAAGAAAAGTCTACGTTCTTAGCACTTGTTTTAACTGCAAGCTTTTAAGGTGAGAAATGAGTGGAAGATGGTGGCTGACAATTTTTTTAAAACTAGGACGGGGCACCTGGCTGACTAGGTTGGAAGAGCGTGTGACTCTTGATCTTGGGGTCATGAGTTTGAGCCCCATGCTGAAAACAGAGGTCAAACAAATAAATAAAATAACCTTTAAAAAATAAAATAATAAATAAAAGAGAGTATATGTGAATGCTCAGGGGACCACTACCAACCAATAAAACACAAGATATTAGAGAAATATCTCCTCCTTCTACTGTAGATAAACTACACTACACAAATCATCCTCTAAACCCCCCAGATAATAAGAATCTGCTTCACAGAGCAGTAACTTCAAAGTCCTATTGTTATAAGGCAATTAAAGTCAGGCAAATCAAACTAGCTTTATACACACACATCACAGTTTCTAACCTGTTGATTTCCAGTAACAATTAGAGACCACAGGAATGGTTATTCAAGTCCTTCTCTGGTCAGATGCCCTCAGCGTGTGACCTGGCTAAGGCAGGCTAAAAGAGCAGATCTCTTACCTGGTATGTGTGCAAAATCTCCAGGAACGCTTTGTAGATGTCTGGTTGGCCCTGGAACCTGTTCTTGATTTTATTAACATAGTTGATGGCATGATTAAACTCCACAGGCTGATTGTTCTGCAAGGATGGGGCCGTTCCCAAAGAGATTGTCACTGGTGTATGAGGCTGGACAGGTGGAGAGCGTGGGGATGCATATGGTGGGAGAGGGGGAGTCTGCTGACTGGCTGGAGTATGTGCTTGTAGTTGGGAAGGCTAAAAAGAAAAAAGTCATAGTCTCCTCAGGAACACAGATGGTCTGACATAGGAAAAAAAGGTCAAACTAAAGAGAAACAAGATGTCTGATCAACAAACGTCCTTAATTCACTCTGGCCAGGCCATTTTAGGCCAACTCAAATCATACTGGGCAGGGGTGGGGAGTGCAAAGGGCTCACACATTCTAATACAGATTAATTTTAGTCTCAAATTTTCTAAATACAACCTGAAAAGTGGTTACATCTCCAATTACAGGGCAGAATTTTTCTAATGCAATTTTTAAGCTCACTCAACAGGTGCAAACAGAAGAGGGAGAAAAAAAAAAACACAACCCTCACTCTCCATAAATCTTTAATGTCAGAAGACACTTGTTGCAGAAATCCACATAAAAATCTTCTAAGCTACCTCTGTCCAATAGAACTGAGGTGACAGCAATGTTCTTTCAAACTGTACTGTCCTACAGAATACAGCCACTAACCCACCCGGGGTTACTGAGCACTTGAAACATAGCCATTAAAACTGAGAAACTGAATTTATTTTAATTAGTTTAAATTTAAACTCAGCCATATGTGGCTAGTGGCTACAGTATCAGACAGTGCAGTTCTAGAACAAGAACATTCCACCACCATCATCACCACCATCGGTAGGGTCTTCTGCTCGGCTTGATATGACCTAATCTGGTAAACTGAGTGGCTTTTGTAAGAAGACCCCATGGGCAACAGCATAATCTGATCATGAGATGATCGTTTCTGCCATGCTGTCAAAGTACTACTATTCAAGTCAAGTGGCCATCTGTTGGGATGTTCATGGTTCAATAGGGCAGGAGGTGGGGACAAAAACAAGTCCTCATAGGTTACTGATGTGTTGACTTAAACAGACATCTAAATATGTGGAAGGTAAATGTAAACCATCTTACAGCGAAGTGACTATGGATCTTCTCTGATGAAATCACTACAACTGATGTCTCTAAGTCTTATATAAAGGGGACATGTCAAAGGAGGGTGCTCTCTAGGGATGCATTTTACATGATGCAAAGTATTCCAAGTGCTCACCTTGCTGACTTTGGCAGGTGGGGGCTGAGGAGCTGGCTGGGCAGGAGCTGGGGCTGACTGGGCTGAAGGCTGGGAAGGATGTTGGGGTGGTGGCTGAGGCTGGGGCTGGATGCCATGGGTGGGGATCTGATGAACCTGGCCAGGAGTTGTCACGTTCACCATGTCATTGGTTTGCACCTCAATCTTGTAGCCAGGGGGCAAGAAGGTATTGAAGCCCATAATCAGGTCGGGGTGGCCTTTGAACAGCTGGGACACACGACTAATCACTCCTGGAGTGTCAATGCTGATTAAAACAAAAAACAAAACACACACACACACACATACACACACACACACACACACACACACAAACCACAAAAATTAAAGTGGCAAGCTTGACCAACAGCCTAGTAAGAAAAAAAATAACACATTCCACTAGGTTCTTTGAACAGGAAAATGTAAAAATCAATCTGCATATTATAAAATCAACAAAACAAAGAATTCTGAAATTCCAAAGCAATTTTAGCATCATATTCATAGAGGTTTGGTCACAATTTTGAACAGAATCTATGTTCATGATTAACAGTCCTAACAAGCAGATACTCTCATCAGTAAATCTAAAGCAGCAATTCCCATTCAAGACCCACCCTCTGACACACCAGCATTAATCATTATGTGTCTACATTTTTTACAAATTACTCTAACAGTGAACCATGCCAGAATATCAGCGTATCTTAAATCAACTCAAAGAGCAGGTAACCTAATCATTTTCAGTTTACTTCCCTGATTGAGGTGAAGTAGTAAGAAAAATTTTAATGAAGAAAAATTAACCAACAGGGAGAATACAAAGGTCTAGGGCCACCTGTAATTTTCATCAATAAGCCATACATAAACTAAAAGCATGACCCTAAAAATTAAACACCCCAAAAGGAGGCACCCTTTATCTTTCAGCATATGAGAACGAGCCATATCCTCCCCTTCCAAAATCAACATTTCAAGCACAAAGCTTGAATAAAACCACACAGATCTTTTTACCTCTGAGATTTAAATTCCTTCATGATGTCAAGGAAATCATTGTAGACCTGAGGCTGACTACCAAACTGCAGCTTCACCTGGTCGAGATAGGACAGCGCGTCCTCCACCTGAGGCAGGGATAAATCTCAAGGTTATAAAAAGAACGTAAACCAAGATTCTTATTAAAAAACAAATGATTTATGCCTAAATAAAATTAATGTAATAAACGAAATTAAAACATAAAGATACACGAGAGTATTAAAACAGTAGTATAGGGGCGCCTGGGTGGCTCAGTGGGTTAAAGCCTCTGCCTTCGGCTCAGGTCATGATCCCAGGGTCCTGGGATGGAGCCCCGCATCCGGCTCTCTGCTCAGCAGGGAGCCTGCTTCCCCCTTCTCTCTCTGCCTGCCTCTCTACCTACTTGTGATCTCTGTCTGTTAAATAAATAGACAAAATCTTTAAAAAAATAAATAAATAAAATAAAATAGTAGTATGGATGCCAATAATAAGACTCAAGGTTAAAACAAGAATCAACTCATAAAATTTGTAGCCTTGCTTTGGATAATTTTCCGGAGAACGATGAGTGAAAAATCATCACATTAATGTACTATTCACTTATTCATTCATTCATCCATTTCACAAATATCTACTAAGCCACAACATACCACACCAGGCCCAACATGAGGTACTAAGGAGTCAAATACGTCACAGTCCCTGCTCTACAGAAGTTCATTCACATCTCATTTGGTGTTCTAATACAGTGGGGTAAATGGGGAATCATCGAATGCCCAGAGAGCACATAGGAAGGGCACATAAGGAAGGGCTTCCCCAAGAAGTGATGTCTAAACTGAGTCCTAAGGATGAGTACAAGTTAGTGAAAGTGAAGACAGACCTACAAAGAAAGTCAGAGGAAGCAGCATGAGCAAAATCCCAGACAGGACACCATCTGGTACACTGGGAAAACTGCAAACACTTTAGTTCGGCTGAAGAAGCTATGGTGAAAAGGAGGAAGAGTGGCAGGAAGAGTGACAAGAGAGAAGACAGGAGAGGAAGCAGGACCTAGATCCCAAAAAGCCTTGTAAATCTTATTAAAAAGCAGTTTAGGGGTGGGGTATGTGGGTAGTTCAGTCAATTAAATGTCTGACCCTGGCTCAGGTCACAATCTCAGGGTCCTAGGATGGAGCCTCTAGTCTGGCTCTACACTCACCTGGGAGTCTGCCCCTCCCCTCGTGCTCCCCCCACCCAAATAAATAAAATATTTAAAAACAAAACAAAGACCAAAAAAAGCAGTTTAGAGGCGCCTAGGTGGCTTAGTAAGTTAAGCGTCCAACTCTTGATCTTGGCTCAAGTCATGATCCAGGGTGGTGAGATCAAGCCCTGCACTGGGCCCTGGAAAGAGATTCTCTCTCCCCCTCTCCCTTTCCCCATTCTTGCACTCCCACGCTTGCTTGCTCTCTCAAAAAAAAAAAAAAAAAAGCAGTTTAGATTTTTAGTATCTGCATTTTAGCGTACTCAATTTGCCTCCAGTGTTGTGAACAAATCGGTACAAAGGACAGACTGAAAGGAGACAGGAAACCAATTATGCTATAAGGCTAAACTCAATGTGAGAACAAAAGTGGCTTGAACTGTAGTACCAAAGGAAAAGAGAGAACAGTATAGATTGAAAAGCTTTACAGAAGGTAGAAGTGATACAGTTTCAGGACTGACAGGATATGGGGGATAAAGAAGAGGGAATAGTCACTAAATTATGTAAATTATGTGACCATTCACAAAGGAACAAGACTGAAGGTCCACAAAGTTATGAGTCTGATTTAGGAAAACTTAATTTTTTTAGTTACTCAGGAAAAATCCAAGGGAATTACCTACTAGGTGTTTCCTATATACTCTGGGATTATTTTAAATCATTCGAAATATCAACTATAGGGAAGTTTCAGAAATAAACATATGATCTGACAAGCTTGTAATATATTGTGATACAGAACATTAATGTTCAAATAAACCATGAAATTATATTTCAAAGAGTTGTCCAAACTTCTCTTATGGGAAGCTCCATTGTGGGAACCATCATGCCATGTTTAGTCCGAATATTTTGGCGTTGCTAGAGCAGTCTGTATACTTCCTCAATACCCACTCATTTCATGGTTGGATCTTCTGTACTTTAGAAATAACAGGACAATTTCTGTTGAAATTCAATGGCTGATTTAATTCATATTCAGAACTTTCCATATTGAAATGTCTCATTAATGACTAGGCTGATGGAACATAAAACTCATTAAGTTTGCAGAAGAAACAAAGACTTTGGAAGATATTTAAGAATAGCATTCACAACCACGTGACAAAGGAGGAATTGTCAAAAAAAAAAAGCCACAAAATTGGGGCACCGGGGTGGCTCAGTCGTTAAGCGTCTGCCTTCGGCTCGGGTCATAATCCCAGGGTCCTGGGATCGAGTTCAACATTGACATCGGGCTCCCTGCTCATCAGGGAGTCTGCTTCTCCACCTCCCACTCCCCCTGCTTGTGTTCCCTCTCTTGCTGTGTCTCTCTCTGTCAAATAAATAAATAAAAATCTTTTTTAAAAATTTTAAAAAATAGGGGCGCCTGGGTGGCTCAGTGGAATAAGCCTCTGCCTTCGGCTCAGGTCATGATCTCAGGGTCCTGGGATCGAGCCCCTCATCAGGCTCTCTGCTCTGCAGGAAGCCTGCTCCCCACCCCCCACCTGCCTCTCTGCCTACTTGTGATCTCTCTCTCTCTCTGTCAAATAAATAAATAAAATCTTTTTAAAAAATAAAAAATAAAAAAATTTAAAATTTTTAAAATTTAAAATTAAAAAAAAAGGGGGCCACAAAATTTTGAATAAAAAAGTAAGCATGCTACAGTATAATAATTACTACTAAGAGAAAAAATGCAGATGCCTGAGTCAAAGAAATTATGTGATGTATTCAAGTCTAGAGAAAAAAAGGTACTGGTCATGGTGAACTGCTATTTAAATTAGTTATAAAATAACACTATGCTTAAAAAACACCCAGCATGACAACCACATTATACATGAACTATCTGGGGGCCTGGGTGGCTCAGCCTGACTCTTGATTTTGGCTCAGGCCATGATCTCAGGATTGTGAGATCGAGCCCCATGTCAGACTCTGTGCTGGGCATGGAGCCTGCTTAAGAGTCTCTCTCCCAGGCACCTGGGTGGCTCAGCGGGTTAAGCCTCTGCCTTCAGCTCAGGTCATGATCTCAGGGTCCTGGGATCGAGCCCCGCATCGGGCTCTCTGCTCAGCAGGGAGCCTGCTTCCCCCCACCTCTCTCTGCCTCTCTGCCTACTTGGGATCTCTCTCTCTGTCAAATAAATAAATCTTAAAAAAAAAAAAAAATTCTCCCTCTGCCCCTCCACTCCAATAAACAAATAAACAAACATACTATTTGTATGTAAACATAGTGAGGAGATTCTCTCATTACCTAAAGTATAGCTCAACTCTTTATAAAAGCATGTATGCAGCTCTAAGAACCACAACTTAGAAGAAAACAACTTGGAGCTGGTCCTTCTGAAGCTACAGGTCTAGGGAAACACTTGGGGAGGCCCTGAATCTGCTGATGTATTTTCTTGGTTCACTTCAACAGGCATTTATTATTGAGGTCCCTAACCTCTTAGGGTTCACAATCTTGTTGGGGAAATAAACATGAACAACTGTAAAGAGAACTCGCTCAAGATGTGCCAAATATCTATGCTGCTAGCATTCAACAAGTAGCCAGATCACACCAAACACTGAAATTATCCAAATTTCCTTGTCATCAATCTGCCAAAGACAAAAAAGAAAGTATAGACAATGCTGATTCTTGAAATAACCTACGTATTTTCACTGAACACTTCCTTATTATAGAATATAAATGGTTTATTGAAGTAGATTCCAATGCTTGTAAAGCATTCTAAGACTGATCCAAAAATGGCAGGCAGTGTGGGAAAACTGAAGTTACAATGGAGGCACAAGAAAGCATTTTACCCCTCCTCATCAGAACAGGAATTCACGTCACCGCATCCAGGAATCATATACAAGAGTGAGAAGAGAAGGAACAGAGCAACGGACTCCACCTGTGACTCACTCTAAAACCCCAATTCCAGAACCCTTTCTTGCTTCCTTGACAGTTTCTGTAAAACACACAAAAGACAACTGTATACTTATACCTAAGTGAAGGAGAAGAGCAGGTGCTGTGCTTTGATAGGACTGGCTGAAAAAGCCTATAGAAATATACATTTTTGTTAGTTTAACAGCAAGTTTAGAAGCTCTTTGGCATCATTAAGGTATTAATTAACTGCTGAATACAGTATTAATATGAATTAAGTCATACCAAAACAACTTAAAAAAGTATTTTCAGGACTTTGTGAAGTGCTAAGTTCATGGCACTGATACAGTTTGGTACACAGCCACCACTCTGTGAGCAGACAGGCAAAATGTTTTAAGAAAAACATCAAGATAGCTTACACAAATTTTCCCAAAGACAGAGCCCAGAGTGAAGTTTCAGGGCAAAATAATTTCTATTCTCTTTAAACACTATGCTTACTTATAGTCAATTTTTTTTTTTTAAGTATAGTCAACTCTTAATTACTTAACATAGACAAAATAAATTTTACAAAATCCCTCTATAAAGCTTAGCATTGGTATGCTTTATATTTATGTAGCATTTAGTTTCCTTAGGCCAAAATTAAACAAGTTCCTGAGAACCCAAACCAATGCGGGCAGGGATCAGGGAGATCTAGATTAAGCATCAAGGAAAACAGAAGGTTTGCTACACATGGATTTGTCCTTCAAGGGTATACCGTTCGCTCCTACCTGGAAACTATTTAATTAGGCTGACAGGACCAAATTAAGACCCAACATCCCATTTCTTTACGGTTCTTTAATTTATATTTCTTGTCTTTGATTTGAAATTTTATATAAATGTAAAATTAAAAAACCTGAAATCTGGAACACTTACTGCAACAATCACTTATTTTGAAAAGTAACACAAGCAAGCAGAGAGAGGGTTAGCTGGGAACACAAGCTCCACTTCTCCACAGATGCCTTATGAATTTCAAAAGCACTGAAAACCTACAGCACATACTCAGCAGAACAGATGAAAACACTGACACTTCATTCACAATTATAGTCTTCCCCAATCTTTATAAAGGTTCCCAAAAAAGGAGCATGTGTTTTACTAAGGATGGACTTGAAGATGCCAGCCCATTCAGCTATTTATAAGCAGGGATAAAAAGATTAAATCGTAAGGTAATACTGGACCCAGCTACTGTACAGGACCGTAGCCAACCATGTGGACGCTCAAGAAAACCTTCTGCCATGCTAAGAACTGAGAGTTCAAAAGGAGGTATCCCAAAAAAATGGACTTTGTTTATTTCGTATGAAAACAGTCCCTGTATCCTGACACATTTCAGTACCATGCATTTATACATTCCAAAAACATTTCCTAAATTTAATTCTCTGGATAAGGCACTGATGGTAAGATGGGAAATCTAAGTAGGCTTCAAAACAAAAACAAAGTAAAACTCCTTGTGATTCAATCCCTAGTCTAGCTAGCATGTTAAAAGTTATAATGCCAGGGCGCCTGGGTAGCTCAGCTTTCGACACAGGTCATAATCCCAGGGTCCTGGGACTGAGCCCCGCCTCAGGCTCCCTGCTCGGCGGGAAGCCTGCTTCTCCCTCTCCCATTCCCCCTCCTCGTGTTCTCTCTCTCTATGTCAAATAAATAAATAAAATTTTAAAAAATAAGTTATAATGCCACTAATAATAGGCTGAAGCCGATGCTTCCTGCTGAGAGAGAAAACTTTTTAATGGAAGAAGAGGTGCTGAAGATCACCTTAAGCCTCTGAAATTGCTGTTGTCCCTGTACTGGTGCAACTGGTGGGGCGGGATGAGCATGACTCTGAACCACCTGGCCTCCATGGGGCTGCACAGCGGCTGGGTGATGATGACTGCTATGAACCGCCGCGATGGTGGGCCCGTGACTGCCAGAGCTCTGCGGTACTGCGGACACCTGAGGAAGACAAAATGCAGACAAGAAACTTCAAGGCTTTTGCGTTCTTCCCCAGATGCATCTAATAGATGTGCATGTATATCTTTGCACACACACACAGAGAACTACAGATCTTCCTTGGCTTACAATGGTGTTACATCCCAATAAACCCATTTTAGGCTAAAAATATCTGACGTCGAAAATGCATTTAATACAGCTACCCTATTGAAAATCATAGCTCAGCTTAGCCTACCTTAACTGTGCTTAGTATACTTACAGTAGCCACAGTTGGGCAAAATCATCTCGTACAAAGCCTATTTTATATGAAAGTGCTGAGTATCTCATAGAATGTGTCGACTAGTATACTGAGAGAAAAATTGGAATGGCGTAAGGGTCTCGGTTATTTACCCTTATGATCGCGTGCAGGACCAGGAGCTGAGGCTGCCACCGCCCAGCACCAGAAGAGTAAAGTACTTCTGTATTGCTAGCCTAAGAAAAGGTCCAGATTCAAAATTCCACGTATGGTTTCTACTGTGTATCACTTTCACATTATCATAAAGGTGAAAAATTGGAAGTCAAGCTATCCTAAGTCAGGGACTGTCAGTAAATAGTAGCCCAAATTTCCCATAAAAGGGAACTGGTGAAATGAAATCACCCATATTACAAGAGAGTTCTCTGCCACTATTAAAATTATATGGCTCAATACTTCTCAAACTATCTATGGCAAAGGACCTGTTTTTTTCTTTTCTTAAATTCCAATCCATCATGGGCCACTACTTTTATAAAACACAATACAAATGAATTACTACAGAAGTGAAATGAAAAATACGTAAGCCCATAATTTCCATTCTCACATTTTACAGATATATTACAAAATTACTATGTCCAAATTGCTGTGTCTAAATATTCTCAATTTCTATACACATGTCATTATAGACTAATAAGAAAATATATACATCAGCCATCTGTGGACCACACTTAGAAGAGCACTGATATAGATGCATATATCTATATCATTATGAACATTCATAATTCATAATCTGTAAATTGAATGTATTCATAATCTGTAAATTGAATGTATTCATGTGTTGCATACAGATTTAAACTTTTAAACATTTCTTTAGAAAAGCACATTACAAAGCAGTATCTATAAATCAATAAAAAGATTTTAAACCTTGGATGACAATAGCAAAATGTTAGCCTTTTATCTTGTGATAATGGGATTAGAGAAGATTTTTATTTTGCTTTGTTTATTTTGCTTACCCTTATTTTCTACTTCTATCCCCATTTGTTTATTTTGCTTATCCTTATCTGCTAAACAAAACTTTCTTCCAAACTGTTAGTGGTTTGGTCTCAGACATAATTATTTTCTACTCTTTCTCTCATCCTCTTATAAGCTTAGAATGAAATAAAGCACAAGCTCCTTTCCTTCCGTTTCTATTGCAAAAATGCCACGTAAAATTTCCAAAGCTTTTTTTATTTCCTATTTCAGAATTGTTAATCATCACAGAAGACAACTAAGGACAATATCCTTGATTTGCACTCTCCAAAACAAGGAGACGAAACAACATGAAACTTAATCTAAGCAGTGGAAGTTGTATACTACAATGTAAGAGAAGATTAATTATTTTTCAAGTCCCCACAAATTTATAAAGATCCCCCTGGACGTGGAGCACCTGGTGGCTCAGTGGGTTAAAGCCTCTGCCTTCAGCTCAGGTCAGGAGTCCAGGGTGCTGAGATCAAGCCCCACACTGGGCTCTCTGCTCCGCAGGCAGCCTGCTTCCCTTCCTCTCTCTGCCTGCCTCTCTGCCTACTTGTGGTCTCTGTCTCTGTCAAATAAATAAATAAAATCTTAAAAAAAAAAAAAGATTCCCCTGGACAGAGGGGAGAATGGGAAATAGACAACTACTTACAAATCCACACAAAGGAGAGTTACACATTAGGAGTAAAAAGAAACTATTTAGACAATTCTGAAAGCTATAATATATCTCTAGCAAGAAGGGTTATTATTCTGAGCTTCTATATTCCAACATGTATGTTTTGAACAGTTTTTTAAAAGGCTTAATTGGAGCTTATACATACTTGAGATGACTGGTTTTACATGAGCACATTATAGTTTCTAGTATATGAATAGATGCAACCATCCCAAGTACAGGAAACAGTCATCAAATCTGTTCAGATACAAGTAATCACCCAAGGAAAACAGCCTTTCTTTCTTCCAAGATCTAACTTAAAGGTTCAATCTGCAACAGTCCTCTGACTGCAGCCCTCAGTCCCAAAGGAGGACATGGTATTACTTCAAGGGGGATCCCTGAGAAAGAATGACACCTAAAGAATCACCATTTCCTACTTCACCTGGATTTCCCTCTTCTTTGTTTTTCTTATAATAAATTCTGAGAAATTTATGAAGTTATAGAATTGCTAGATCAAAAAGTAATTAAAGAATCTGCCACAAGTGTCAAACTGCTTTCCAGAAAGGTTACACTAGGGGCGCCTGAGTGGCTCAGTGGGTTAGGCCTCTGCCTTTGGCTCAGGTCATGATCCCGGGGTTCTGGGAGCCCGCATCGGGCTCTCTGCTCTGCGGGGAGCTTGCTTCCCCTTTCTGCCTGCCTCTCTGCCTACTTGTGATCTCTGTCAAAAAAATAAATAAAATATATTAAAAAAAAAAAAAAAAAGATTTTGAAGGGGTGGGGGATGGGAGGTTGGGGGGTCCAGGTGGTGGGTATTGGAGAGGGCACGGATTACATGGAGAACTCGGTGTGGTGCAAATATAATGAATACTGTTACGCTGAAAAAATAAAAAACTAAAAAATATATATATAAAAATAAAAACACACAATGTGGTAACTAATTTGAATTTAAATTAAAAATTATAAACTCTCAAAAAAAAAAAAAAAAAGAAAGAAAGAAAGGTTAAACTAATTTATGTTTCCAGTAACAGCCAGAACTTTTTAAGTCACTAACGAGTTAGGCTGAAGGTCTCTCCAGACCAGGTAAATAAATTATGATTCAGACTGACCTAGATTGGAATATTAAAAATGTAGTGATTTCTTAAAAATTACCTAGATCTAGGGACACCTGGGTGGCTCAGTTGGTTAAGCAGCTGCCTTCGGCTCAGGTCATGATCCCAGCGTCCTGGGATCGAGTCCCACATCGGGCTCCTTGCTCATCAGGGAGCCTGCTTCTCCCTCTGCCTCTGCCTGCCATTCTGTCTGCCTGTGCTTGCTCTCTCTCCCTCTCTCTCTCTGACAAATAATTAAAAAGAAAAAAAAAATTACCTAGATCTATACATATGTATTCAAGTGCAAAGCTGTCCACTATATATTAAGTGAAAAGAACAAAGAGCAGAACAGTATATATCATTCATATCACATAAAAAGAGAAGTGTAGGTAGGCAGGTGAATATAGGTAACCTAAGAAATCACGAATGGGTTGAAGTCTGAAGGGGCAGAGAAAGAAGTCATCTTGGATCATTTAAAAAAAAAAAAAACCATGGTGATATTTACTTTCACAATTAAAAAGGGCAAAAAACAAATTTCTTCCATTTCTACAAAACAGTAAACAGACAAGAGATGAAAGATCAGCACCGGTCAGGACGTGGAATGATAAAACTCTTCCTCATATACCCTCAAACCTGTTGAGTGGTCTGCAATAAGATAAGGAGTTTATACCTGGATGTCAACCAATTGCTTCACTTAATAATAAGCACACTATTCAATTTAGCTGCCTTTGTTTCCCCATGGCCAGACTTCTTTTTAAATTAAAAAAAAGTAGTACATTGCTTTAAATTCTGGTGCAAGGTTATCTTGTCACGGATTGCCACTGTGAGCACCACTGCACTAGGAGAGACAGTCACACAGCACCACTACAACAGTAAAAATCTGGTAATAGCGTGAGAGTCCAGCAAAAGAAAAATGGGTAAGCAGACAGGATATAGTCATGTAATTCACTGAAGAGTGAAAATGACTCAGATATTTACACACAAAAATATGGGTAAGTCTTGGGAACCGCACTGAGTGAAAAAAAGTGAGTTAAAGAAAAAAATATAAGGGTGCCTGCCTGGCTCAGTGGGCAGAGCATGTGACTCTTGATCCCAGGGTTGAAAGTTTGCATCCCAAGGTGGGTGCGGAGATTACTTAAATAAAATCTTTAAGGGGCACCTGGCTAGCTCAGTCGGTGGAGTATGCAACTCTTGATCTTGGGGTTATGAGTCTGAGTCCCACACAGAGTGTAGAGATTACTTAAAAACATTTAAAAAAAAGAAATAACTAAAAAATAATAAAAAATTAAAAACCTGTGTGGTGAGTACCCAAGTATACACTGTTTTTGTTATTTGCTGTATCTTATTTACAGATATCCCATAGACGTTAATTGTATCTAACTGGATGTTTAATCCAATATTTTTTCATTGGACAAAATCACCAATGCTCCTCCCTTACACTAAGTCCCCCGCTGTGCTCCAGCTCACCTGATAGCTGGGTGTCACGGAGTACTGAATTCCTGTGGCTGACTGCATGGTCTCGGACACTGCTTCATACACAGGAGGGGCAGGGGCAAGCACCCGGTGCTGGTGAGGAAAAGCCTCTGTGCTACCAGGGATCCGACGCTGCTGGGCCGCATACACCGGTGACTCCTGGTCATCCAAACGTCGCTTCATTCTGCGCTCATGCTCAGGGATGCACCACAAAACCTGCAGAAACCAAAAGCACCGACATGCAAACCAGTTCACACACCAATGTGATGTGTACAACAGAGGACTGGGCACCCAAATTTATTAAAAGCTCAATTCCCAAAACCAACTATTGACTTCATCCTGGAGATGATCACTGGCTAGTTTAGGTGCATGCTTGCACACACAGCTCCCACAGTGGATGGCTTTATCACAACTCAAAGACAGAAGTTTAAATAATAACACATTCTGAATTAACTTGGGACTACAGAGTCAAAAAATAACCTCCAATTTAAAAACATGAAAATATACCTTTCTTTTCTTTATTCTCTAGTTTTCTCCTCAAATGCCACCACTCCTAACATCAATGACATATTCACAAGCTACAAAAACATTCAAGTGCTTCTTTCTAATTCCTCTCAAAACCTAGTACTATAACTGTGGTCTAATTTTTAAAATATCAATAGTTTCAACAATTAAATACAATCATGAAAGAGCAGTAGGCCAAGAGTAAGAGGACAATGGTTCTAGTCTTGCCGATTTAAAGAGCTATGTACATTTCAACAACTTCCTCATTCCAAGAGTTTGTTTCTCCAACTATAAAATGACAGGGTTGGAAAAGATCATCTTTAGGTTACTTCCGACTCTAACATTCCTTAACACTAAGGAGATTCCAGAATCCCTTCTTAATAATATTCCTCTGTGGAGGCAGGATGCAAAAAGTCTAATAATATTCTGACTAGGAATCCAGTCTGGTCTTTTCGGGGCTTTTCCAACAGCCAAAGCTTCTTCAAGGTAGGGTTCTCTACAACTTTGCATTCTCCACAGTCCTACCACTTCACACACTCAAATACTGACCATGCAGAAGGGAAAGAATGAGAGTAATCATTAATATAGTAATAATTAGCATATAATGACTCCTAAACACCATTCTACACAATTTATAAATATTACTATAATCCCCACAACAACCCTATAAGCAAGGTGCTATTATTCTCTATTTTATAAGTGAGGAAACAAACATAATGACTAAGTAAACTGCCCAACGCTGCACAGCTAACAGGCGAATTTTATTTGGTGAACAGGTGAATTTGGTGAATTGATATTCCAGTTTTGGCTGCAGAGCTAACAGGTAAAGGTGGAATATAAATTCACCAAATCTACCTCCAGAGCCTGAATTTTTTTTTTTTTTAAGATTTTATTTATTTATTTGACAGAGAGAGAGATCACAAGTAGGCAGAGAGGCAGGCAGAGAGAGAGGAGGAAGCAGGCTCCCTGCTGAGCAGAGAGCCCGATTCGGGGCTCGATCCCAGGACACTGGGATCATGACTTGAGCCAAAGGCAGAGGCTTTAACCCACTGAGCCACCCAGGAGCCCCTTGAGCCTGAATTCTTAATCACCTCAGTATCACCTACCTCTCACAGGGTAAGAAATAAAGGGAGAAGAGTCCCTTTACTTAGTTAAGACACACACGCACTGAGCAACTTCAGCTTTCTTTGATCTCTCCCACACTTAGCTCATTCATCCTTTCAGGCTCAACCCAACAAAAGCAGGAAGGCTTGGCAGCATTCACTCTTTAAATGAGCAAATATTCAGGGAGCAGAAATGAAGGAGGCAGGTGTCCTATAAAAGCTTAAAAACTATTTGGGAAGACCATATACAGCCTCACTAGTAATCAAAGAAATATAAAGTAACATGACACTTACCCAAAAGCAACAGGCAGAAATGAAAAGAGAATGATGATACTGAGTGTGGGTGAGGGTATACGGAAATACTACTGGCAGAAGTTTTAACTGGCAGAGACTATGGGTTGGCAACTTATAGTATCCATTAAATTTTTAAAGATTTTATTTGTTTATTTGACAAACCGAAATCACAAGTAGGCAGAGAGGCAGGCGGGGGGTGGGGAAGCAAGCTCCCTGTCGAGCAGAAAGCCCAACATGGTGCTCGATCCCAGGACCCTAGGATCATGACCCAAGCTGAAGGCAGAGGCTTTAACCCACTGAGCCACCCAGGTGCCACTCCATTAAATTTTTAAAGTTAAAATGGTCATACCCTTTCACATAGCAATTCCACTTCCAGGTGTCTATCCTATACATCTGCCAAGTATATTTACTGCAACAAAGTATGAAAAATCTAATGTCTATCCATAACTGAATGAACTTAATACATCCATATTGGGTAAACTATGTAGCAATTAGAAAGACTGGGGTTCCTCTATAAAGAAAGCCCTCCAAAACATACGATTAAGTGAAAAGAACAAGCTACAGAATATATACAGTGTGATTTCAACACTCACACAGAATGTATTCTTTAGCTTTGTGCTTCTCATTGTAAATTTTGCATCATCAGAAGGAAAAAGCTATAAACAAATACTGAACTCTGGATAAGGATACGCATGCTCAAGTACTTAAGTGAAAGTGTACTAATGTTTGAAATTTACTTTGAAATACATTGAGAAATCAGTCTGAATTAGTAGATGGAAGAACGGATATACGACAAAGCAAGTACTATAAAATGGTAATGTAAAATCTAGTGTGCATAAGAGTATTCACTGTAAAATTCTACCAACTTTGCTGTGTATCTGAAATTGTTCTTTTTTTTTTTTTAAGATTTTATTTATTTATTTGACAGAGAGAGCTCACAAGTAGGCAGAGAGGAGGCAGAGAGAAGGGGTGGGGAAGCAGGCTCCCGGCTGAGCAGAGAGCCCGATGAGGGGCTCGATCCCAGGACCCTGTGATCATGACCCGAGATGAAGGCAGAGGCTTTAACCCACTGAGCTACCAGGCACCCCTGAAATTGTTCTTAATAAAATGTTGGGAGGAAGGGCTAACAATACAAACCAGGTCATGAACGGTACAAGTAAGTACTTATAAATTTGGTAAGGAGTAGAAATGTGTATACTAGAAAAAACTCTACAGAGAAGGTAAATGTTTGGTTATATCCTGAAAATTGGAAATGAATTAGGGCATGAGGGTACAAAGGATGAGAGTAAAATATTACAGTAACTTTGGACATACAGGTGATAACAAGCCATTTACAGCCTTTGACAATTCATTTACTCCACAAATAATTCCCAAGAATCTACACATGCCAGACCCTGTGCTTTATGCGGGAGACCAGTACTGAACAGGACAGATTTCCTGCCCCACAACAAAGTCTTCCAAAAATGACTGCTATTAAGTCAATGTGCTCCTCCCAAGAGTCCTGTCAGATGGGCACACCCAGAACTTTTATTTAGAGGGAAAGTGATACTCAAAAGAAATTAAGTGACTTGTTCAAGGTCACATGGCAAGGAGCTAGAATCTTTCTCCTTGGAATGCATGACCAATCTGGAGTAGAAATACTGGACAGACAATAGTATCCTTGCTTGCAGAGAGGTCAGTGAAATTCCAGACTATCAGTATTTGAATGCCAAATAATGGAGCCACAAGAGTCAGACACAAAGCTACTTTCAAGCCCTGCTTCAGCTGACAGATTTTCATCTGCCACTATGGCCTCCAATGGTTTCAGATTTGGAGCTTACACTGTTATCAGAATTTTAGTCTATGAAGATAGAATTTAAACAAGGAAACAAGGGGGGAAAAAGCACTTTGAGGGACAGAAATTAGTGAAGAAGGACTAACGTGAACAAACAATGGCAGCGGAACACTTAAAAAGTCATCTGGCCATGTGTTATAATAAAAAGTGGGAATAGGGACGCCTGGGTGGCTCAGTTGGTTGGACGACTGCTTTCGGCTTAGGTCATGATCCTGAAGTCCCGGGATCGAGTCCCACATCTGGCTCCCAGCTCCACGGGGAGTCTGCTTCTCCCTCTGATCTTCTCCTCGCTCATGCTCTCTCTCACTGCCTCTCTTTCAAATAAATAAATAAAATCTTAAAAAAAAAAAAAAAAAAAAAAGTGGGAATAGCTCCAAATCATCATGCAAAGAAATCATAATTCCCAAATAAAGCAAGCAGAGAAGGATAATTCTGATATTGCAGGGCAGTATTCTGGAATAGGACAGAACAACCAGTAAGCCACTGTGTCACATTTCAGACAAATTTTAGAAGGGCAGAAGTAAAAGCTAACCCTTTCAGAACGATAAATATAATAACCAATTTTCTAGTTCTACACCTAAAATGGCTTTCATTACAGTAAAAATTTGGCCTCCTAGAAATCCAGACAGTTCTCCATGCTTATTAAAATCCAAACAGAAAATCCAACTTTCAAAAATCTTATCTTTTCATTTAGATTAAATTTTACAAATTAGGGGCAGCACCTGGGTGGCTCAGTAGGTCAAGCATCCGACACTTGATCTCAGCTCAGGTCCTGATCTCAGGGTTGTGAGATCAAGCCCTTCTTTATTGGTTTATAAAACTAAGGAATAAGCAACAAATAAATTCCATAAACTGGCTTAAACAGAGATGACAGAATTAAAAAAGTAAGAGAGTGTATGAACAAACTAAATTGCTCTATTATGGAGGCTTTTAAGAATACAACTTTCTTTTTGAAATGCATTTAATTTATGGTTGACCCTTTATAGTGCCCCTTAATTTTGTACTGTTATCCTGAATTAGACACATTTTTAAGTTCCTTTATTTATGTAATTTAAAAAATCCTCCAAAATTGGGGCACCTGGGTGGCTCAGTGGGTTAAAGCCTCTTCCTTCGGCTCAGGTCATGATCTCAGGGTCCTGGGATCGAGCCCCGCATCGGACTCTCTGCTCAGTGGAGAGCCTGCTTCCTCCTCTCCTCTCCTCTCCTCTCCTCTCCTCTCTCTCTCTCTCTCTCTCTCTCTCTCTCTCTGCCTGCCTATCTGCCTACATGTGATCTCTGTCTGTCAAATAAATAAATAAAATCTTTAAAAAAAAAAAAAATCCTCCAAAATTGTTCTCTTATTGGTGGTCAGCATCACATAAAATCATATTAAAATGTCAGTTTTAATGGTCAGTTTATATCAATAAATACTGTGGAAAGATGGAAAGTTTCTCTTCAAAAGCAAATAAATTCTTATCAAAGCATATACTGAGGGGCGCCTGGGTGGCTCGGTGGGTTGAAGCCTCTGCCTTCAGCTCGGGTCATGATCCCAGGGTCCTGGGATCGAGCCCCGCGTCAGGCTCTCCGCTCCTTGGGGAGCCTGCTTTCTCCTCTCTCTCTCCGCCTGCCTCTCTGCCTACTTGTGATCTCTGTCTGTCGGGTAGATAAATGAAATCTTAAAAAAAAAAAAAAAAAAAAAGCATATACTGAAATGTAATCATGTACTTCAATCCAGTGTAACTGCCCACCAGTCAACCTCAAAGCCTGTCCAAAAAACCACTTTTGGAGGGGCATCTGGGTGGCGCAGTCAGTTAAGCATTTAATTCTTGGTTTCAGCTCAGGTTCTGATCTCAGAGTTGTGAGGTCAAGTCCTGCATCAGGCTCTGCACTCAGCACTGAGTCTGCTTAAGACCCTCTCTCCCTCTCCCTCTGCCCCGCCCCTGTGTGCCCTCACACACTCTCCCTCTTAAATAAAAATCTTAAAAAAAAAAAAAAAATCCACTTCTGGATTTAAATCTGCTAGAAAAGGAAAAGTATCCCAAAATAAATGAAAAATGCCATCTATTTAATTTTCCATTTTATACAAAATAATAGCTCCACAAAATAAACAACCTGTTCTTCTTAAAACACAAGACCTAATAATACCCAAGCACCCTGCATCCGTTTTACATTCTTCTAATGAAGTGGGCCTTAACCAGGAGAGTTTGCCAGACCCCTCCAACCCCCCACCCCCCGCCAGCACATCTGTCAATTTCAGAAGCCATTCTGGGTTATCACAGGGGACAGGAGTACAACTGACATCTCATGAATTCCCAAACATCCTAAAATGCACAGGATAATCCCCCACAACAAAGAATTATTTGGCCAAAACCTAATATAATGCTAACCCCATTTGGTACAAACCTTTTGTGAGCTTTGGTGGGATTATATCATACTGTGGTATAACAACAATTTTTGCCAAAGTAGCTCAGAACAGTCATCATGCTTGTTCAAAATATATCACTGCCTTTTTTTTCTTTAGGTTTTATTTATTTATTTGACACAGAGAGAGAGAGAGAGATCACAAGTAGGCAGAGAGGCAGGAAGAGAGACAGGGGGAAGCAGGCTTCCTGCTGAGCTGAGAGCCCGATACGGGGCTTAATCCCAGGACCCTGAGCAGCATCATGACCTGAGCGGAAGGCAGAGGCTTAACCCAATGAGCCACTCAGGCACCCTATCACTGCTTTTTTTATGACATGTGATTTACCTTGAACCCTTGCTGTATCAGAAAAACTTATTTACCATTTGGGTGAAAAACAACTTTATTAGAAACTTTAGTAAGAATTTACTATTTATTTACTATTACTATTTATTTACTATTACTATTTAATACTATTACTATTTACTATTTATTTATGCGCCTAGGTGCATCCAGGTGGCTCAGTCGGTTGAACACTGGACTCCGATTTCTGCTCAGGTTGTGATCACCCAGTGGTAGTGGGATCAAGTCTTGCATTGGGCTCCACTCTCCATGGAGTAGATTGGATCTCTCTCCCTCTGCCCCTTCTGCCTAATCCTCCCCCCCACTCACACAAGCGCCTGTGCACACACTCTCTCTCTAAATTAAATAAATAAATCTAAAAAAAAAAAAAAAAAAAAAGGTGCCTGGGTGGTTCAGTCGGTTAAGCGTCTGACTCTTGATTTCAACTGGGGCCATGATCTTAGTGTTGTGAGATCAAGCCCCAGGTTGACTTCCACACTCAGCAGGGAATCTGCTTGAGATTCTCTCTCTCCCCCTGTCCGTCTATCCCTCCCCCATCTCTAAACTAAAAATAAATAAATTTTCTTAAAAAGAATTTATATAGGGGTACGTGAGTGGCTCAGTTGGTTAGTGTCTGCCTTTGGCTCAGGTCATAATCCCAGGGTCCTGGGATCAAGTCCCACACTGAGCTCCCTTCTTAGCAGGGAACCTACTTTTCCCTCTCCCTTTCCCCCTGCTGTGCTCTCTGTCAAATAAATAAATAAAATCTTTAAAAAAAAAAAAAGAACTTAAATAGCAAATCCTAATTTTTATTTCCTACTTCCCTGGTTTTGAATATATAAATACCCAAAACAGTTAATATCCTTTAAAATGCAACTGACTGGGGTGCCTGGGTGGCTCAGTGGGTTAAGCCTCTCTGCCTTTGGCTCAGGTCATGATCCCAGGGTCCTGGGATTGAGCCCCACATTGGGCTCTCTGCTCAACAGGGAGTCTGCTTCTCCCTCTTCCTCTGCTCCTCTCCCTGCTCATGCTCTCTTCTCAAATAAATCAATACAATCTTTTAAAAAAACGAATCTCCAGTAGCTTGTAATGAATAAAGCTACGTCTGTTGCAAAAATATCTGTAAGAAAAAGAAATGACAAGGACAGAAAATTTCAACTGAGGGGCGCCTGGGTGACTCAGTGGGTTAAACTCAGGTCATGATCCCAGGGTCCTGGGATTGCATGTGGCTCTCTGCTCAGCAGGGAGCCTGCTTCCCCCCTCTCTCTGCCTACTTGTGATCTCTGTCAAATAAATAAATAAAACCTTTAAAAATAAAAAAAATAAAATGAAACTGACAAGTCACCAAATACCACACATGAGGTTGGAACATAGCCATTCTGTAATTCTTTTTTTTTTTTTTAAGATTTTATTTATTTATTTGAGAGAGAGACAGTGAAAGAGAGCATGGCGAGGAGAAGGTCAGAGGGAGAAGCAGACTCCCCATGGAGCTGGGAGCCTGATGTGGGACTCGATCCCGGGACTCCGGGATCATGACCTGAGCCGAAGACAGTCGTCCAACCAACTGAGCCACCCAGGCGTCCTGCCATTCTGTAATTCTGACTTCAGAATTAAGTAAAGTTCTAACTTATCACCACTTTGGGATTTTTTTTCTTTTTTTGTATTACCACACACAATACTTTGAAAATTTAATTCTTAATTTTATTGGCAAGGACAATCATCTTCTTTGCTCCACAGCTGCAAGCATTCTCAGTTTTAGGCTAATAAACGCCAATTAGAATGATCTATCCAATGTTGTTTTTTCAATTCTATATCCTGTTTCCTTCCAATCACTTCTGTACACCTGCCTTTAGCAAATGTCCACTCACAAGTCAGTTTCAGTGCATAAACATCCTAGAAGATGAAAGAACACAATCATATACCCTTTTAGCAAATTGAAATGGTTTTGATTGACGTTAAAACACTTCATTCTGAAGTCCTTCCTGCTGAACAACTACCTGGATGATATCATTATTTCTTACCCACCCCTCAAAAATACATGGTGTACATGTTACCTTCTTCATTCTGAAAAAATTCATCATATTGTCACCTAAAGACTACATAGTCTGCGAAGAGGCGCACAGTTTTACCACCATCGCCCCAGTCTAGCCGGCTGCTGTCTGCTGGACTGTGTCTGTACACTAGCTCCTCTGATACCTGTGAAGGGTTTTCCTCTGTTTTTATTTCTCTTTGCCATTACAGGAGGCAAAAAAATGAAAGATTACCAAATACGTTCCCTGAAAGCTTAAAAAAGTTGTAAAAATAGTATTAAAAATGGTCATATACCTTTCACTCAGATTCCCCAGCTGCTAATGTCTTACAGATTGTTTAAGATGGTATCTCCCAACTTTTTCTACACCATCTTGGAAGATGCTGTAATGCTTCAGGCAAAGCAGTAAGAAAATTGAAGTGTATAGTGGTGATTTATTTTACCACTGCATTATCCTTCTAGGCAATGCCATCATTCTCCCCTTTTCTTATTATTTTAGTCTCTTTTAGCATAATAGGGAATAATTGATGAGCAATGATGAAATAATTCGTAGGATGATGAAATACCAAAATGTTTCAAGCTACAGGAAAACTAAGATCATTAAGATCCCATAATATAGGGATGCCTGGGTGGCTTATTCAGTTAAGAGTCTGTCTTTGGGGGCGCCTCAGTGGTTCAGTGGGCTGAACCCTCTGCCTTTGGCTCAGGTCATGATCCCAGGGTCCTGGGATGGAGCCCCGCATTGGGCTCTCTGCTCGGCGGGGAGCCTGCTTCCCTTCCTCTCTCTGCCTGCCTGTCTGCCTACTTGTGATCTGTCAAAAAAAAAAAAAAAGGAGTCTGTCTTCGGCTTGGGTAGTGATCCCGAGGTCCTGGGATCAAGTCCCCTGTTGGGATCCCTGCTCAGTGGGGAGCCTGCTTCTCCCTCTGCCGCTCCCTCTGCTTGTGCTCTCTCTGGCAAATAAATCAATAAAAATTTTTAAAGATCCCATAATATAGTTCAGATGTATAAACGGTAATAGCTAAAATGAGTTTATCTCATTAAAATGAAAATAAGTAAATTCTCTCTTTGGTATAAAACAGACTGAACATAAATAACAGAAGATATGCTAGCTACAGCTATGAAGAAAGCATTGTAATTATGACCGGAGGAAGTGCTTGGGTGGCTCAGTCAGTTAAGCATCCAATTCCTAATTTTGGCTCAGGTCATGATCGCAGGATTGTGAGATCGAGCCCCCACTTTGGGCCCCATGCTGAGTGTGGAGCCTGCTTAGAATTCTCTCTCTTGCCCTCTCCCTATGCCCCTCCCCACCCCCACCTCACACTCTCTTGTTCTCTCTTGAAAAAGAATAGGACTTGAGACAGTTAACAGGACAGGTAGATGTGTCACTTAACCTCATCCTGTATTTACTCTATTAGCTATTTGCCCCTACACAGGCCTGGGCACATATACCTTTAACCAGCTTTGTTTTCTCCCCTGTGCATAGCATACAGTCTTGCCTATGGCAAAATTCAAATCACTCACTCATTCATACATGCAACCTCTAATATTTATTGAGCACATAGCACGTCCCAGGCATTCTTCTTGGAGCTAGAGAAATAGCAGTAAACCAAAAAGTCTCCTCCTTCATGAAGTTTACATGAAGAGGGAGAAAAAGACAGTACACATGGTGTTCAGAACACTAGACAGTGACAAGCACTAAGAAGAAAAAGAGAAGGGTTTTTGAAATTTTACATAAGAGTGACTAAAGAATACCTCACTGATACAGTAACTTTTGGGTAAAAGAAGTGGAGAGCTAACCATGCGGAAATCAGTGAGGAAGAATTACAGGCAGAGGGAAAAGGAAATGCAAAGACCCTGATGCATATCTGTGCTTAATATTTTCCAAGAACAGCAAAAAGGCTGTATAACTGGAACAGAATGAAGGAAAAAACAGACTGATAGAAAATGTAGTCAGAGAGGTAATGGGGTTGGGGACAGTGGGTAAGGAGCATACTGTGTTTGTTCTCAGAAGTCATAATGAGGATTCAAGCTTAATCACCAGACTGACCTGGGAAGGCACTGGTGGGTTTCAAGCAGAAAAGTGACATGGTCTGAGTTAGGTTTTAAAAAAGACTCACTTGGACTGTTGTGCTAAGAACAGCCCAAGAGGAGCTGAATAATAAAGCAGAGGGAACAGTTAAGGTAACTGAAACAATTCAAGCTAGAGATGTACTTACATTCACTGCTACGGTTGGGAGTAGGGTGGTGGTGGTGGTGGTATTTAGTGATCAAATTCTGAGTAGTATTTTGAGTATAGAGCAAAAAGGATTTACTGAAGATTAAATACAAGTAAGACAGAAAAAAAGAGGTCAAAATGCCTATTAAATATCCAAGAAGAAATATGAAGTGGGCCACGGGTTATGCTCATCTATAGTACAGGGGAGAGGTCTGCAATTAAAGAAAGCTGGGAGTTATCAGCATTGTTTGGATTTTAGAAAGGTGAGAGTATACAAGGTAACTCTCCTTAATCAAGCACATTCACATCTCTGCACCACGTGAGACAGCCTAGACTGGGCTGGTGGCCTTAATCAGTTGTGGAACCAAACTTACCAAACAAAAATTCTTACGCATCAGAACTGCAGATAGGGATTATAGACATATATGTATCTTTCATTAGCCCACCAGTCCGCAAGGATATCATATCGCAGGACTGAGGAAGTGCCCACAGCCATGATGCTCTAAGTACAAATAACATGCAGACACACGAGACAGAAAGGTGATGAGTAGTTCAAAAACAAAAGAAGGGAAGGGCAAAAAAAGAGACGTATGCCTTCGAAACTGCTACTAATAAATGCTTAACTTTGAAGCCATTTGCAACCAAAGAGATGTAGTTAACAAACTTTAAAATGCAATATGAGTTCAGTTCGTATACTTTTTATCACCTATTATGTGCCAATATTATTCTAGGCACAGAGGCTATCACAAAAATTAAGTTCCAGCCTAGATGGGCTAAGTTAATGGTACAGCTCTTGCTGAGGAAAACCAGTTGCCCCGCAAATGTATAGGGGCAAAAACCTCTATACGTTTGATTATATTTGACAACAAATCTCACTAGGCATGTCTTCTGAAGAGAGACCCCAAAATAAAATTACATAATTAAAGGAAGCCAAGGTTTTCTGGTATTTTTAATATGTTGTTAAAAGACAATTAAGACAGATAACTGTCTAAATACAATTAGAATTTACACTTAGGGGTGCCTGGGTGGCTCAGTTGGTTACACATCAGACTCTGGATTTTGGCTCAGGTCATGATCTCAGGATCATGGGATCAAGCCCCACATTGGGCTCTGTGCTGAGCAGAGTCTCCTTGTCCCTCTCCCTCTGCTCCTCCCTCGCCCACCCCTGCTTTTTTTCTCTCAAATAAATAAAATCTTAAAACAAAAAAAGTGGCAGGAGGCACGTGGGTCGCTCAGTCAGTTAAACATTCAACTCTTGATCACAGCTCAGGTCTTGATCTCCAGGTCATGAGTTCACACCCCACGTCAGAAGGAACCTACCTTAAAAAAAAAAAAAAAAAAAAAAAAAATGGCACAAACCCAAAATTCTTTGAAATGTTTGTAAATAAGATAAAGCAATAATGGCAGAATACACTATCCTGCTGGATACGCTGCTGAATAACCTTAACCTTAACAAAAAAGTATCCAGAAGTATTACTTGAGCTGTAACCAGAAAAAAGATAAAAATCCCAAGATATTACTTCTACTACTCACTTACTGAAGGAGAACTAGGAAGGCACGTGAAGGAAAGGAAGTATTAGGAAACAATAGCTGGCCATATTAACATATCTTGAGCTTCACATGGTAGCAGTAACATATGTGCCAAGTCCATAATTTCTTCACTATGATTCTTATTCTTAAACACCTTCCAAAGCAGTAGAAGCAATCAGGTCTATAAACTGAAGAGAACAGGATTCACAAACTCTAGAAGAGACTACAATTCATGTGTGAAAAATGCCACTCTTTCTAACACCCCAAAACACTCTCTAGGGGTACTCTGAGATGTCTAAGTTCATCCATTCAACAACCTGCTTCATCTGGATCTATGATTTCAAGATTCATCCTCCTGCTGCTCATTCAGTGTCATCTCCTCCTCCACCCCAAAAGTAAGGCCTCCCTCCTCTGAATTCCTTGCAGCTCTCTACAGTTGGCTCTTATGGCACTCGATCTCCACTGATGTGTAATAAAATCATCATGTGAATATCTGCCTTTCCTTCTAAGAATGTAAACTTTTCTGGGACAAAGACTCTTCCTGTGTCAGCCCAGGGCTACTTAAGAAGGTGGTCAAGAAATGGGTGTTGACCCAGTTCCCCTTTAGAATCAGAGTTCCAATCTTTTCCCTCAGAGCTGCTTTCAAAAGCACAATGCTGGGTCCTCAAAAAATTAAACACAGAATTATCATTTGATCCAGCAATTCTACTTCTGAGTATATACCCAAAAGAATTCAAAGCACGTACTTGAAGAGGTATTTATATATCCATGTTCTTCGCAGCATTATTCACAATAGCCAAGAGGTGGAAACAAGCCAAATGCCCACCGATATGTGAATCACCAGAAGGTGATATATACATATAATGGAATATTATTCACCGTTAAAAAGGAAGGTAATTCTGACATGTGCTACAACATGGATAAACCCTTGAGGACATTATTCTAAGTGAAGTAAGCCAGACACAAAAGGACAATTACTGTAGGACTCCACTTAAATATCAAGAACCTAGAGTAGTCAAACTCACACAAACATAAAGTAGAATGGTTGCTGCTAGGGGCTGGGGAGAAATTTAAAGGGCCTGTTGGGGTGTTGAGTTTGGGGTGCCTGGGTGGTTCAGTCGATTAAGCGACCAACTCTTGATTTCAGTTCAGGTCATGATCTCAGGGTCCTGAGATCGAGCCCCACAGAGGGCTCTGCACTCAGTGAGGAATCTGCCTCTCTCTTTCCCTTCCTCTCCCTCTGTGCCCCCACCTCATGCACACACTCATGAGCTAAAATTATAAAATGCTTAAAGATAGATAGACAGATAGATAGATAAAGGAGCTGTTGTTTGGTGGGTACAGAGTTTCAGTTTGGAAAGATGAAAAAGTTCTGGATGGATAGTTGTAATGGTTGCACAACAAAGTGGGTGTACTTAATGCCACTGAATTGTACACTTAAAAATAGCTAAATCGGTAAATTTTGTTACATATGTTTTACCTCATATGTTTACATATGTTTTACCTCAATTGTTTTTAAAAGCACACTGCTCCCTCACTGTTTACTATCTTTAGACCAGACACAAATGAAGTGTAGAATTAGGAGCAGGGACTCTGGAACCAGAATGCCAGGGTTCACACCTATCATGGCCACTTACCACAGTTCTAACCTCTCTGTATCACTGTTTCTTCATCTTTAAAACATGGACTTCATAGTACCCACTAGACAGGGTTATCATGAAGATTAAATGGATTAATAAATGTACAGTGCCTAACTCAGTGCCCGTGACATAATGGCTCAATAAATGGAAGTTCTTACTGGGGTGTGTGGGTGGCATAGTCAGTTAAGACTCCCACTCTTGGGGCGCCTGGGTGGCTCAGTCGTTGACTGTCTGCCTTCGGCTCAAGTCAAGATCCCGGGATCCTAGATCGAGCCCCACATCGGGCTCCCTGCTCAGAGGGAAGCCTGCTTCTCCCTCTCCTACTCCCCGTTTGTGTTCCCTCTCTCGCCATCTCTTTCTCTCTCTCTGTCAAATAAATAAATAAATCTTTAAAAAAAAAAAAAAAAAGCCTCCCACTCTTGGTATCAGCTCAGGTCCTAATCTCAACCTGAGCTGGTGCACAGTCTGCTTGAGATTCTCTCTCCCTCCCCCTCTGCCCCCCTCAGCTTGTGTGCGCATGCTCTCTCTTTCTAGGATAAATAAATCTTTATTTTTTTAATTTTTTAAAAAATAAGTCTTTAGGGGTACCTGGGTGGCTCAGTGGGTTAAGCCTCTGCCTTCGGCTGAGGTCATGATCTCAGGGTCCTGGGATCGAGCCCCGCATCATGCTCTCTGCTCAGTGGAGAGCCTGCTTCCCTCTCTCTCTCTGCCTGCCTCTCTGCCTACTTGTGATCTCTCTCTGTCAAATAAATAAATAAAATCTTTAAAAAAAAAATAAATCTTTAGAAAAAAAATGAAAGTCATTTTTCAAGCAGACAGAGGGTACAGTTTTAAAAAGCATGTTAATAGGGCGCCTGGGTGGCTCAGTTGGTTAACCGGCTGGCTCTTGACTGCAGCTCAGGTCATGATCTCAAGGTCCTGGGATGGAGCCCCAGCACTGGGTTCTATGCTCAGGGGGGAGTCTGCTTGAGGATTCTCTCTCTCCCTCTACGCCTGCCCCCACTGCACTCCCCCACCCACTTTGCGCATGCATATTCTCTCAAATAAATCTCTTTTTTAAAAAATAAAAAGTGGGGCGCCTGGGTGGCTCAGTGGGTTAAGCCTCTGTCTTTGGCTGAGGTCATGATCTCAGGGTCCTGGGATCGAGCCCCGCATCGGGCTCTCTGCTCAGCAGGGAGCCTGCTTCTCCCTCTCCCTCTGCCTGCCTCTCTGCCTGCCTACTTGTGATCTCTGTCAAATAAATAAATCTTTAAAAAATTTTCTTTTTAATTAAAAAAAATAAAAAGCATGTTAACTATCATTTTTAGGAGAATCTACAGAAAGTAAAGCTTAACAACTCCTAGTAGTATTACTCAGAAGAGGGAGAAAGCCTTTTAATTTTTTTAAAGACTTTATTTATCTGTCAGAGAGAGTGAGCAAGAGCGAGAGGTCAAGCAGCAGGCAGAGGGAAAGGCAGGCTCCCTGCCCAGGAAGGAGCCTGATGCCAGACTCGATCCCATGACCCTAGGGTCATGACCTGAGCCAAAAACGGACCCCAAACCGAGCTACGCAGGCAGCCCCAGAAAGCCTTTTAAAGCACTTCACTAGGGGGACCCAGGTGGCTCAGTTTTGCTCAGGTCATGATCCCAGGGTCCTGGCTGAACCACGCATAGGGCTCCCTGCTCAGCCAGAACCCTGCTTCTCCCTCTCCCACTTCCCCTGCTTGTGTTCCCGCTCTTGCTGTCAAATAAGTAAATAAAATCTTTTAAAAAATAAATAAATAAAGCACTTAACTAGATTACTGAATGACAGGGACATAATCTTTTAATTCTACTAAAATTGACTAAAATTCGCAGCCATTAACAACTGACTTGAAAAGATCTCCAGTTATCTTGTCTGTATTTCAGATGTAAACAGACTAAGCTTTGCCAATAATCTTATCAAATTACTACATACCTCTTTCCTTAACAAATAAGAAAAACAATCTTACTCTACGGGTAAAACCGTCTTAATTACAAAATGCCAATCTTTCATCTAGGGTCTTAACTCTGACAAAACTATAGTATATATCATACTGATATTTGGAGAGATAAGAAGCATTTATAAAAACTTTCCTATAGTATAACCAGGTTCTTACAATCCTTAAAGCATATCTGGGACTTCTGACCCTGGTGCCCCAAGAGACAACATATTAAGGGCATGATTTAGGTCTTCCGTGTTTCCCAGCAGACAGCACTGCAAATGGTGGGAACAACTATGTGTTGACCAAATCTTCCTCAGTGGTAGACTGTACTATCATCACTATCTCTGGCAATCTATAACATCAGAAAAAACACCCAGGCTTTCTCTCTCCACACCAATTCTACCACAGTCACAACTGCTCAAATGAAAAAGCTACCTTTGCCATTGCTACTTCCTTAACTGAGATGGGACTTACTCTCTTCTCATGAATATGGGCCAGGACATCAAGCTCTCAGTCCCAACTGAACAAAGCAGAAATCCAGAATTTAACTTCAGTTCAGGTATCAGCCAGAGGGCTTGCTCAGATTTTAATCTATAAATATATTCCTCCGCATTTATTTTCTCATGAAAAAATATAAAAAACACACAATTTCTCTTAAGAAAAAAGAATGTATCAATTCAAAGCAAAAAACTCATTTAAAATCATTCATTATGGGGCACCTGGCTGGCTCAGCCAGAAGACCATGTGACTCTTGTCTCCTGAGCTCGATCCCCATGTTGGGTGTAGAGCTTACTTTAAAAAAAAAAAAAAAATTTTTTTTTTTTTAAACAGTTCATTAAACATGAAACGTCCTAAGGCAACTCCCCAAAACAGGTCGGAGGGCAATGCTACGAAAGTCACATACACAAAACTGCATTAGTCCTCGACTTCACCCTCTGTTAACAAAACGGCAAGAACGCTGTTTTACAGAATATAAACAGAAATAGTCTTGATGTTCTAACAGAATTATACAAAACCAGAAGAGGAGGTTTTTCAAGAATACCTATAGTTACCTAAACTGCAACTTATTTCTTTGTGAAATTAAGCTCACATAGCAGAATCACCTGTATGTACAATGAAAGCATTCAAAAATGTAACAGCCGAAGAAATCAGAGTATTTTATTCATTATTTTTTTAAAATCACCATCTTTTATGAACACATCGTTTTAAATAGTAAAATGTAAATCCAACCCTTCCTTTCCTATATCTCAGCCTAGTTAAAGACTTTTTCTGGCTAACTGGATTTGAAATCCTAAGGCACCTAATAGTGGCCAAGTCCAACTACCCACTACCCTATTGGCTCAAAGGAAACCCCGCCCCGAACAGCCACAGTAACTGAACATCAAGGGAACTCCAAGAAAGGTTGTCCCCGGCCACATTTCTAGTCTCTGATGACTCTCCGCCCCTCCCCCCAACAATCACCGCTGCGGAAGCATGGTCACAGCACGAGCAGCCACGCCACCGCAAGACTCCAACGAAAGGACCTTGAGCACCTCTGCCCAATAATTACAATTCGGGGAGGGGGGAGTGGCAGTGACCATGCTCCCAATCTCCAAGGCGGAGCGGTGCCATCGACGCTGCGTGGAGCTAAGCAGAGACAACAGCTCTGGCACCCAGCTCTCCTGCCCCAGGCAAAAGGCATGGCCCAGCCACAGGAGTAAGTCCTGACACCTCCGCAGCTCAGAGTCGGCGGGAGCCCCTCCCACCCCACGGAGACGTAGGGCGGGGCAGATCTGGGCGCCGCGACTCCAAGCCAGACCCGACAGCGGGCTTTCCCGAACCCCGCCTCACTTGCCAAGGAGGCGGAAACCGGGGGGAAGGGGAGGACGGCCTGGGGGAGTGGCATCGCCGCTCCGTACGGCCCCTCCGGCCAACCGGATCCCGAGAAGGCGGAGGAAAGCCGACTTCACGCCCCCTCCCAGCCGCGCCCCGAAGCCACACGCGGGAGACCCCTTGCCCGTCCCCCAACCCCAGCATGCCAGTGCGCGGCTGCCCAGCCGAGGCCCCGCCCACCTCGGGAAGACAGGAGGGGTGGTCGACCGCAAACAGCACTTAGCCAGGGCCGCCCCGCCCCTTTCTCCACAATCGCACGCGCGCGCCGGCCCCGCCCCTGAACGGCGGCGCGAGAGCCCGCCCCCTCCGCGCGCACCGGGACTACGCTCTCCTCCCCCTCCCGCACGAAGAGCTACCCCGCTCCGCCCCCCACCCCCCTCACACATCCACACACCTCCCGCCCGCCTGCTCTACGGGAAGCCGAGGAGGTCAGCCCCCCCCTAAAAATACACACCCTCGAGTCCAGCGTTACCCGCCACCAGGCTCCCCGCCCCGACCCTGGCCCGGCGTGCTCTCACCGCAAAGCTGCTCCGGCCGCTCCTCTCTGCGTGTCCCTCTCGGCGTGAGCCTTGGGCTCAGCAGGGAGGCCCCGAGAACGGCGCAGGCACAGGCCCGCCGAAGCGGACTGGCAGCCTCCTCTCCGCTAACGAAACGGTCACAGGCCCCGGTGCCCAGACTGGGAAGGAGGGAGGGAGGGAGGGAGGGAAACTCCGAGGGGGGAAGGGGAGGGGGGGAAAGATGGAGAAACCGTCTCCGCCGCCTCTACCGCCGCGGCCGCTTCTCTGTTACCCGGGAAATCCCGCCCACTCCCCCGGCCCGCCCCGCAGAGGGAAGACTCAACTTCGCTCCACCACAGGCCGCATTATCCGCCCGTCAAAGGTTTAACCAATCGCTGTGCCCTGCCTGCCGGCTGCCCGCCCCTTCCCCTCGGCTGGGAGGGGAGGGGGAGCCGCTCACCTTCTCCACGCCCCTATTGGCGGGGAGCTTCCCTAACTCAACCCCGCCTATTGGAGACGAATTGCAGAATCCCACCCCCACGCCTCAATACTATTGGAGGAAGCAGGGGAGCTCTTCACATCTCATTGGAGGACTCCATACATCCCGCCCCGTGCGGTCCAGCCACAGGCCCAACAAGTCGGCTCCCGCCCTCGCCGGTCATCGCATTGGAAGGTAAGTAACCGATGTGGGGTAAAATGTCCGTAAGTGAGACAGGCTCCGCCTCCAACCACCCGATTGGAGAGTTTGGCGCCGGTAGCAGCCTCCATTGGCCAGGACGCCCGTCTAGAAAGGACCTGACTCCGCCCCGCGCGAGGAGGCTGAACCTTAGCAGTCCTTTTGTGGAATGTTTACACTAGAGACTGAAGTGCAGAGAGTTCCAGGGCCCGGAACAGGAGGGGGCGCGGAGCTCAGCACGCTGAGATCCGAAGCCCTGGAATTTGAAAGCGAGAGGCACCAGCACTACCACCGTGGAAGATCCCTTACAAGAAAAAAAAAAGAAAGAAAGAAAGAGAGAAAAAGAAAAAGAACCTCATTCTATCCAGTTCTCTCTACAATTTACATTTCCGCACTCTGCCTCCTTATAAACACAAATATCCGGAGCAACCGGATCCGTACAGCTCCTATCAGTACGTACAGAATTAAGAGCTGGAGACCAAAGCCGAAAAAGAGCCCCAGTGGTTGCCAGCGCGCTGCTAGGGGTGGCTGCACACTTCTAACACCGACAATCCCTAAACTTGAGTATGCAGTCCTAAGAGGGCGGAGATAACCAAAAAGAAGGCAGGGCCCTAACAGCCACCGCCCTGGCAAGCCTCCGGAAGGCGGAGCATGAGATGTAAGGCGTTTGCGATCTCCCGGGTAGATCTAGAGGCATATTCCGACTCGAACTGAATCAGAAGACCAAACAGGCCACAGTATAAATGAACCTTCACCCCACGCTTCATACAAAGAATAAAAATTCCACAGTTGATGACAAAAGATAAGAATGGCTGTTCACCTACTCCTTTGGCCAACAAGTGTTAATGGCAGTCCCTAAGCCCTCTCTGTGTAGGTTATAGTGCTTCAACCGCACAGAGACAAAGTGCTTGCAGTGCCTAGGTTGCTTTTATTTATTCACCAAATAAGGTGGAGAACGGACGCTGGCCCTGCTTTGGGGGGCGCTCAAGGAGCGCCAGGAAAGGAGGGGGCGGGACTAGAATTTTCCCGCTCTCCGGCAAAAAGGCTACTCCCCCGAGAGCCCTGTCAGTCCCCAAGTGGCAGGCCCCAGGGAACCAGCTCCCAGGTCCTATCCTGTCCTCCCTCTGCAATCCAGCGGAGACCGCAACGAAACCAGCGCTGGCAACAGGTGGGCCTGACTCCAAGGATGGCTTCCAGCCGCAAGGACAAGGCACTGAACTGTGAACTCCATGAGTAGCTAACAGATGAAAGACAAGCCCTGCCCAAAGACGGAGCTCTAAAAATAAGTCACACCAACGAAAGCGACCCTCGAGTCAAACCTCTCCGAGGTTAGGAAGAAGCGACACTTATACAGAACTTATGGAGGGTATCTTTCACTCTGGGCCGTCCCCTGCTCCCTGGACTGGGGGCCACACGACGCTCCACCTAGACGTCATGAACCACTTCGAATCCAAGCAGGATTGGGCCGCCCCCGACTCCTCTGCCAGTAGGGAGTGAACCACCCCGGACCTTGCCTAAAGCACCCAGGCCAAGCTTAGGTGCTCAGAGTTTTAGATAAAACCACCTACGGACAAGCTGCCAGCGTCCGCGGCGTTCTCAAGTGAAATTCAGGGCGATCTCGGGGAAGTCAAGAGGCGCGGGAACGGCCAGGCCACAGGGTCAGAACTTTAGTAATTGGCCTGGAAGGCCAGATCCAGCCCTCCTCCCCAACCGTGCAGAACCCCTGGAGTCGAGGCCCCCGAAATCCACTCAAGCCGTTAACCCCTAACTTCATCGCAAAGCTACCAGATCTCGAGCCTTAGAGGAATCATTGTGTGCCTTTCAGCTCTCTTCGCCCCCCTACCTCCACCCACCCCCACCCCCCGCCAAGGACTCCAAACCCGGGACTTCCGGGCGGGAGGACAGTTCGAAGGAGCAAGGCGGGACTCACACATGTGCGGAGCGCGCACACAGGCTAGAGGAGGGGGCGGAGTACAGGGGGTGGACTTCCCCCTCCCAGCTCGCTCGGGCGGAGGGGGCGGAGACTATCCATCTCACCAACCAGGAGTGGGGGCGGGACCTTGCGCCTCACGTATGCCGCAGGAATCCTCCCTCCGCCCTTCACGGAAAAAAATCCTAGCAACTTAAACTCCAGCCCGGCCTCCGATAGGCGGAGCTCGGGAGAATGTCATCCAGTCGAGAACCGAGAAGGAAAAAAGGGAGTCTCGCCCAGCCAGTGGAAGACAAGAGAAGGCGGGCCCTCTGGAGGAGCCCGAGGTGGGTGGAAGAGAGAGGGAAAGGCCCCGCCCCTCAGCTCCCCTCCGGGCGGGTTGCACAAGCGGCCGCTGGAGTAGATAGTAAACAGGCTAGGCCGAGGAGTGGAGGCAGGGGCAGCTCGGCGCTCCGTGGGCCGGGGCTCCGGCGCCTCCTCTCCCCGCGTCGCCCCACCCGACCCCGGCGGTTAGCGCCGGCGCCCCGCCTTCCAGCCCGCGGCCGCCATCCCGGCTGACAGGCGCGCCCCCCGCGCCCCTCCCCGCCCGCTGATGCATTTCCTTTTCCCGATTCCGAGCGTGGAGACTGTTTTCCCAGTTTCCGACCTTCACTGCCCCTTTCAGGCCACCCCCTCGTGGGCGCGCTCACACGCCCGCGCCCCCGCCCCCGCACCTTCAGCGGGCAAGCCGCACCGCCGGGGGAGGGGAAGGGAGCCGCCGCCGCCGCGGCCGCCCTGGGGTGGGCGGGGAAGGAGGCAGCTCCATGTTTGCAAGGGGATCAGCTGGGGCCGCGGGTCGAAGCCGCCACGGAGTTCCTGGAGGTTTTCCGCACCCCCGGGCCGAGTTCCGCGCGGGCTCGCGGCCTGGCGGGTTCCGGCGCCGAATGCCGGCTCTACTGCCACGGCCCGGGAGTTCGGAGAACACAGACCGGCGCTCCGCGGAGCTGGTGCCTAGGGGCGGGGGGCTCTTTCCGGTGCCCTCCCCCGCCGCCGGTCGCCCCTCCCGCAAGTCCGGCATTGCCCCCGCCCCCAGAGTCCATAACAACTGCGGCCCACGGCGCCCGCGCCTCTCGGATCGCGCCCACCGCCCCCTCCGCCAAGTTTGCGGACCGAAACAAAACCATCCGGGCGGCTGCCGCCCTCGCCCAGCATGGTTAGCGGGGAAAGCTGCGGGCTCCGGCTCGCTCGCGAACTCCAGCTCTCAACCAACTCCGGGCGCCGCGGGCTCAGTGGGCCTGGCCCGCCGGGCTCAGGCCGCCGCCCCCTGCCGAGCCCGCGCGCCGCAGCCCGGGCTCGGTTCCAGTCGGCGTACGGAATATCCCCTATTTTCTTCTTTACAATAATTTTTTTAAAGGCATTCCAGGAGCGAGGGGGGGAGGGAATCTCCCCCTGCCCGCCCCTTACCCAGTCCGCCTCCGAAACCTACCGAAACCGACAGCTCGGTGAAATAAACTAGGCAGCACGGCCGGCGCACTGGCGACCCGGGCCGGCCGACCCCCTCCCCACGAATCCGGCCGGGCTTGGAAATACACACACTGGCGAGCGGGCGGCGCCAAGAGCTCTCCTTCCTGGCCTGCCCCGCGCCTCCCTCGGCCGCCGGACTCCGAGCCTCCCCTAGCTCCGTCCCGGGGCCGACGGCGCCCGCACCGTGGCGGACTAGCCAGAGCCACTAGCCGGCGAGCTAGCCCCCCAAACGCCCGAGATTGGGGAGACCAAATTAAAAGCAGCTGTTTAACATACCTTCCGAGCCAGGCGAGGAGTCCTGAATGGGGAGGAACGCCTCCCACGGGCCATTGGCTCCCCGGCGCTAGCGTCAGTCAGCCTGGGCCCGCCTCCTCCCCTCGCTCCGCCTCTTCCCCTTCATTGAACGCTCCCTCCCTCCAAAATACATTAAATAAATAAATTAAACTCGCTGCGAGTGGGAAGCGCATCCGTGGCAGAGGCCCCCATCTCTCCGGTCCCGCCCCCTCGAGTTTTTTGAGACCCGTGGACTGGAAGGAGACCTGAGACTCAGTGATCCGCAGGGTGGACTCGGAGGAGGAGCCAGCGGGGCTACCCGGCCCCACTTCCTTCGCACTCACACCCCATTTGGAGCTGGTAGGGGAGGCTGGTGGGAACATCCTAGCGACTGGCTGGAATGGCCCGACTCCCCAGGCTGTGTAACCTAGTCCGATCCGGCCCTTCTGTTAGGCGGCTACCTAAACGAGTGGTGTGAGCGGTTAAGTTCCGCGTTCAGGCAACCGGCGCTGATCTGAGCACCTACCCTGGGTGAGGCAAACACATTCATACTGCACCTGCTTCTGAGTGCGAATACAGAGGCTGGATGAGATGCTCTGTCTGTACCCTGCAAGGGCTCCAGACCTACCGAGTTGATGTTACAGCAAGAGCTAAGTAAGGTAAGGCAGAAATGTCTATATAAATAAACATAGAAGCTCAGAGCAGGGAGATTCTTCCTAGCTGAGGAAAACTGGGAAAGTCTTCGTGGAGGAGATGGCTGGCAATCAAGGAGGGTCTTTATGCTTTCATCAGGCAGAAATGAAGGGGTCAAGTCATTTTTAGCAAAGGGCACAAAGGGGTAAGTGGAAAATATTGGTAAGGACCTTCAAATGTGGTTGTAGTAATGAAAATCAGGGTTGGAGAGATGGAATCAAACAGCAGAAAACTTTAATACCTGGTTAAAATTCTTAGACTTGCACAACATAATGTGCTAGCAGCATTGTCGCAGGACTACAGGCTCAGAGCTGTGATTTAAGATGCTCAACATCCCAGGAGCTGGATTGGTTCTGAGAGTGGTTGAGTGAGGAGTGCCTATAAGCAGCAAGGTGAGGCACAAAGGCTATTGTAATACTGGGTTTGTAGACTACAGATATACATCTTCTGATGGAAGGCGTAATACATGGTGGAACCAAGGGAAATTTTATTTTCTCTCTCCCAGCCACCCAATCCAAAAGGCCTTGCCTACCTTCAGTATCTCTCAAGTCAAAAACTCTCAGATCCTCCCATGAATCATTTGCTGTGTTTGTCCTAACTTCCAACCAGAAGTTGAAAGAGACTACCCTACATCTCTGTGTTCAACAGAGCTGAGCCTGGGGCCAGAGCACATGGAGTGAACAAGAAAGACCTGTGGATTGAGGCATCCAGAAAAGGAAGTTCATGTGGTCAATGTGGGATGGGCAGAATGTGAAAGGCTTTAGAGTCCTGTGGGCAGAGTGGGGCCTGATGCTAGTTAGGCTGTCCCAACAATTCAGATGAGATGTAATGAGCACTTGACCAGAGCAGTGGCAGTTGGAAGCAAAAAGAATTAAAAAGGAGAGATGTATTTGACAGAGACTTAAGGGGCCTGGGTGACTAATTCAGTTTTGATGATGGAGGGAAAGGAGTCTGTGGCCTGGTATGTGAAGAGGTAGTAGAGTTCGAGGCTAGTGGTGGGGTAATCTGGGTTCTAGACATAGCCTGGCCAGTGACTGGTGATATATTTTTAGGCAAGTACTTCTTCCCCTGGGCCTGTTTCCCTCCTGTAAAAGGAGGGTGGAAATTGGAGTAGAAAGGCAGGCTCTAAGGACCCTTCCCTCACTCAGCATCTATAGGGAAGGGGATTATCTAATGGGGAGGGAAGCTTGCCATTAAGGAGAGAGGACAGGTTGGAAGAAATACTGATTTGGGAAGGACAGTGGATCATCTCATGTGAAATGGGGACTAGAATTTGGGAGGTAGCTTGGTTGATGGAATCATTGAAGGAGAGGGTGTGAAGCAGGGAAGACCAGGAGATGTGGACTGTGTAGTTAGTGGGAGGCCCAGTACCTAGCAGGGCCACGGAGGTAAAGGTTCATTCTCAGACCAGGGGGCTCCCTAGGGTGAGAACCAAGTTTTTCTAAATCAGAATAGAAATCCTCTGATGTCTGGAGGCCCATCTCAGATTTCTACTTTTTTTCCCAAGAGATTCTGCCCTAGATGAAGGCATAACAGATACTGTGTGAATATGAGATGAGGCATAGTAGTAGACCAGAAAGAACATTAGTCTGGAAGTTGAATCCCACGTTCTTACTTAGTCTCTTTTTATTATCCATGGATCAGCCTCCTGTCCGGTACAAGAGTGTAACAGCAATCCTTGCCCTGTTATGAAGATCAGATGTGACGATTAAATGTGCTTTAATACACCTAGTAAAGTTCTGAGCTTCTGTGGAGGCCAAAGGCCCAAGCATTTGACTGTAAGCCTAAACAGCAAGTGGTATACTGTGGAGGAAGTAATGGAACATTTGCACCCAGAGTAGTTGCTCCACTCAGAGAACCAGATTTCGCTGACACTCTCTACCCCCTGAAGTGCACCCACCTGTGGCAGTCCCCGCCTGAACAGCGCTCCCTAGACGGAGCTCCTTGAGGATAGCCGCTCTACCTAATTCACCTCTGAGCACCCAGTGCCCATAGTAATCAGGCACAGGAGGCCCCCTGGAAAGGGTCCAGGGATTATTGTTTCTGACTCAGTACTCTGATGACTACATAGGAGAAGGAGTCCCAGACTCTTTGGGAAAGTAAGCATTTGTTTTGGTAACACTGACCCTCCAGCTGCATTGGTTACATCCACCCTTCCCCTCCCCTACCCTGTCAGGACAAAACAGTGAATGGATACTGATGAGGGCCTGCCTTCGAGAAGTCACATTGGGAAGCCAGGTTCTGCATCCTAGGAGGCCACTTCTGTGTGAGTTAGGGGTTATTATCCTAATTATAGTTGAGTAAACGGAGCAATAGTGTGACTTGCCCAAGTCAAGCCTGTCTGGACCCAAAGCCTGAGCTTTGTCCACTCCCCCATGTGCTGTCTCTATACACACTAGGGCCCATGATCCAGTTGGAACTTGTGGAGAAAAACAGCCTCCTTCCTACCACCTTACCTTACCATCCTAATTCCAAGGGCAATTGGTCCCCCAGATAGTTCCAAATGATTTCTGGTCCTTTCCAAAAAAATTATATTCCAAGAGACAAGATATTTCTCCCAACCACATACATACATGCATCCTTACCTCACACCACCACTCAGAACTGCCACACCTAGGACACCCTGTCTCATAGGCATCGCGCATGTGCGTGTGTGCACACCCTCATTCACAGAAAGGACTCATTTAGTTCTTTAGGGTGCTTATGGTAGGTGGTGATGGAGACATTTAGGGCCCGCACTTCAGTGACTCTGCCAAAAAGGTGTCAGTGCCAGTACCCTGCTGACAGAACCCCTGCCAGCTGTAGAGGACCGTTGCCAGTATGGGAATACCCAGGTGAGGGGCATTTGAGGCTTGCTCTCCACTCCCCATCCAGGCCTCCCTATAGGTTCAAGGGGAAAAGCTCCAACTATTGGTCGGAATCCCAGTTTAGTCACCTGCTAGCTGGATGTCTTTTGCAAGTTATTTATCTTCTCAATTTCCTTTATCTATAAACTAAGAATAAGAATACCTACTTCAGCGGGCTGTTGTGAGATGAAAAATAAAGTGTGCCTGCGGTGCTTGGCTAGCTCAGTCTGTGGAGCATGGGGCGCTTGATCCTGGGATTGTGAGTTCAAGCCTTATATCAGGCATAGAGATTACTTAAAAAAAAAAAAAGTATGCCTAGCATTTAGGGGGATTCACAGGCCTTTTTCTCCTTCATCTCCCCACCATCCCCTCTCATCCTGGCCTTTTACACCCAAATTCCCTTGTTTTGCAGTCTGAGAGAAGAGCCCAGGACTGTCCTAAAAGACCCCGCAGTGGGATTCTACTGTGTGAAGAAACCATTTCTCTGGCAAGCAACTGCCTTAGCTTGTACTACTCCATGTTTCTAATTTCTGGGTGGTTTGGAGGCTTGGAATTTTTTAGTGGGTTTCAAGATTGCTACTTATGGCCATGAAATGTCTTCCCTTCACTGAGCATTAATAAAAAATAAGTAGAACATTATGTTCCCCAGTTTACCTGGCTTTACATTTTCAAAGAAAAAAAAATTTTTTTTGGTATGTCAGTTGTTTGGTGACTTCTTCTTCTTTTTTTTTTTTTTTGTAAAGCAGCAGGTTCCTTTGTCTGCTTGCAACCTTACTCAGAGTCCTAATATGGAAGAGATAACCGGGGGCCTTGCTGTGGTTGGAGACAGCCCAAGCACTGCAGTCTCCACTCTTTCACCTCCCATTCATACCACCTCCCTTTCAGCCCCTGCCCCGTGAGACCACGAGTGAACCTACATTTCCAAATCCTGTTCATTCATCCTAACTGCTCCCTTCCACTGACCAGGCTGGGAGAATACAACCTGGCCATGTCCTCTGTTATTTGTCTATTAATCAGAATAGTTCACAGGCTTTTTATCCTCTCCTTAACATTGGTAACTCCAAATGTCTCTCCTCTCTTCTTGCCCTCCTCCTTCTGTTCTCACCCACTTCCAAGACCTCCAGCTTTTATCTAAACTAAGTCTCCAGTTGACATCTCCAGCCTAGTATCTGTCCTGAATGTCAGACTCCATACATCCACTGGCTGCTACCATAGAATATTCAAGGTCAGCGAAGCAAAGGAGACCCGACGGGATGAAATGACTGACCTAAGCTCAGTTGAGCATCTGACCAGTTTTGAGGCTTTAGACAACTACATTAGCTTAGAGAAGTAGCCAGCTTCTGATGTGGGGGAAGGGGTGGAAGGAAGTGAGCCTGGAGTTGGAAGGGACACTGTGCCTTTTTTGACTACCTTCTATCTACATCTCACTGTCCTTCTTTTCTACTTTTTTTCATCTCCATCTGAGTCCTAACAACCATAACAGACATATTACTCTGAACAGGTGAAAAAGGATCACTGCTCCCAATCTCCATTCAACACTTCTAGCTAGGATTCTGGTCCACCTTGGCCTTGGCTGGAAAAAATATGGGTGCTTAAGACTGCAGCATGCCAGTGTAACTTAAAGAGAAGTTGAATCACTGTTGTACACCTGCAACTAATGTAACATCATATGTCTGCTATACTCAATGAAAAAAAAAAAAAAAAAGGCTGCAGCATGCCAGATTTAGCTTATAAATAGATTTTTATAAAAGTGATGGTAAGTGGTGGAGGGAGAATAAACACTTCAACAGGTTTCTGAGAGTGCTGTCCTTCCTTTTGTAGTGAAGACCCAGTCTCCTCTGTGGTCAGTTAAGAGTAACAATCCACAACACTTGATATTCACAACCGTTTTGATGGTAACTATAGGGCAGATACCCCCCAAGAGAAAATCTGTTTCCCACCCTAGTGGGAGCTTTAGTTCCTGCCCTTGTTAAGAGAACGGTGGTCTGTGAGTAGTGACCAAGGACTAAGGCAAATGTAAGAACCTCAGCAGGGAACTCTGGGACCTTGGTTGGTTCATTCCTTGACTCTGACTCACCCTGTCAGCTCCACATGGAGTAGCACAGAAACCTTCAAGGCCCAGGCTTTGGCCTGGGGACTACCTGCTTTCCAAGTTGTGGGCCAAGTGGGATGGGACCTAAGACAATACAGGGAAGGGGCAGCTTGAAAGAAGAGACTTTGAAAACAAGCTTAAAACTAGGGATTAGGAGTCAGAGCTGACCCAACCAGAGAAGGGCCTGATGGTTCCTCTACAGGAACTCACACTGTCCATCAAAGAACTAGCCCCTTAAAGAGCTGGAAGGCCTGTGGTAGTATCATCTAATGTAGCCGCTTCTTTTACAAAAAGGAAGCTAGGAGTTGGCTTGGGTTGAGTGGTGAGACCTCAAAACTACTTAAGAGCTCAGTCACTCTAGGAAGGCTTTCTTCCTGGCCCACTTCCCCCCAGGTCTCTGATCTGTGAGTTTCTGTGTGCATGTCTGCTTTTAAGAGTCTCATCTCCCTCAAGCTACAATACTAAATAGTCCAGTCTCCCAAGAACTGGTCCCAATCTGTCATTCACCTGCATGTGGTGACATGGAGATTGACAATGGTAGGCTTCCTAAGCTGAGGGTGTCAGGGCACACTACTGCAGGAGTCCCATCCTAGCTGACAAGGACAGGCACGATGAAGGGACCAATGCTAGAGACAGTAAGTTGAAAAAATAGCACTCAAATGGGAAGAAGCCGGAGTTGGCCCACAGTGCTCTTCCCTGCCCCCCTGCCCAAACACTTTTTCTTTATCTTATGCTCTCAGCTGTATAGGCCAGCATTTGATAGTAGAGTCTCTTGCTTTGTTCACCAACCTCCTGTGTGAGAGCCTTGACTTCCTGAACAGATCTAGGCTCTTTGTCTTCCCCTTTCTTTCCCTCTTCAAACACCTAGCTCAGGTAGGCTCACATTTTGAGAAGTCACTCTTCACAATGGTAAAAGCTACAAGTAAACTATGGCAGTAGGGGAAAGCTATTGATCCCTTGCTCTCAGATTTAGGAAACATCAGTTTGCTAACCTTCCTTAGAGTCAGGAAGTGTTTCTGGCCTGGCTCATCCTGTCACTCAACCACCTACCAGGCAGGACCCAGGAATCTGCACTTTTATGGAGCTCTTACAAGTTATAACCTCACCAATCCTCAGATGTGCAACTCATGTATAACTTCTGAATTTGCAGAACACTTTGGTTACAGCCTCTTCAAACAAAAGACAGTTCAAGACCAACTCCTCCAGATCTCTTATCATTAATCTCGTTTCCTCCATATTTTCCCAAACCCCTCTAATTTCTCAGATTTCCCTGTTCACCTCTTATGCTTGCTTGCTCCCAACAGAACACACTCATCCAGGGAAAGCGTTGGCTTAATCTTTTGTTCTACACTTCAGCTCTTGATTAAAGTAAAAAGCTCGAAAAATCTGTTGGGAGATCAGGAGATGGATCCTTAGAGGGAATCTAGTATAAGAGTTAACAACAGGTGATTTCCAATCAGATGATCGGGGTTCTTGATTGGTTAATTAAATTTTCCTGTGCCTCAGTTTTGTTTGTTTTATCAATACCTACCTCAAAAAATTGTTCTGAGGGTGGTGAATAGTAACTAGAAAGCACTTTGAACAGTTTGTGGAACAGAATTAAGGACCCAGTAGACGTTAGCTATCACTTTTATTTAAAAACACCCCAATATTTGCACACTCTCCAGGCCAGAACTGCCCCAACTGGGCAGGTTGTCACTGGTCAACAGGGAGTAGCTACATGGCATGGGGCATGGTACTACATGGACAAAGCTTCTGGTTCCATTCTGAGAGAGAGATGCAAATGAATGACTCAAGATCTTCCCACAAAGACCAGTATACCCCTATGTATGGTGTTTCCTGCAAGAATGATCCCTTTGGTACTCTGCAGACCTCAGGATCCTACACCAGGAGGTCTTACCTGGGAGTATCAGTCACCAACTCTGTCACCCTATATGCAGCATGGGCTCAGGATCAACTACCTGGAATTTAGGAACAGCTCATACTCTGAAAGGAGAGCTAAAAAAAATTCCCTCTGGTTTCCAAGGACAAAACACTATCTTGATCTTTGAAAAAGAGCAACACAGTGAAGAGGCCAACATCAAACCAACCTGAGCTCCAGTTCTACAGCAAATCACTATAATCTTCCAAACCTTACCTTCCACATCTATATAGAAATAGAAGGGAGTGAACATACTAATCTCGCTCAATTATTTTCAGGTTTGAATGAGGTAATGGGGGGAAAAGCACCAAGCACAGAGACTGGCACCCAGCAAGCCTTCAACTGGTGGTTTCCTTTGCCTGCCCAGAGCTAGGGCTGTGTTCTATGGATAAAGCAAATGGCTCTTAGAACTGAAAGTCTCAGATACCTAGGTCCCTCCCTGCCTCCCCAACCCTCCCAGATCAGCTCTTGGACCCCCTTCTCACCTTCCCGGCCCAGAATGCTACTAAACTGATGAAGCTAAAAGGGTTTGATCATGTTGGTATATTTATATGTAAATACAAAACTGTATCGCTATAAGATATTGATATGAACATTTACAATTATTTTCTGAATCTGACTCAGTCCATTGATGTTAAATACAAAATGAAAAGATTGTAAAAATAAGAATATATACATTCAAAGAGCTTATTATTACAGTATAAAATTATTGAGGTCTGATCAGCTGCCAACCTCATCTGGGATAGAAGGTTTAGGGGTTCCTGGGATTTTCTTGGGAATGTGGAGTGCTGGGGACTCTTGATTCCATCCCTGGCACATCAGGCTGGGCAGGCTGGGAGCAGACAGGGACAGGATGGGTGAATAGGGGGCAAACAGTGATTGCAGGCAACTGCCCTAGCCAGCCAGGGGTTAAGCATTATATTGACACAGAGCCCACCAAGCCTAAGCTCCAGGGTAGGCTGCTAGGCAGGAGGAGATGGGCATTTAAGTGGACAGGGCCAAGTTACATAAGAAAAGGAACTTTCTAGCAAAATAAGTAGGGGCCCCAGTTCATTCTAAGGAGGGATTCTCATAGTTGTTTTCTCTCTCTCTCACACCTGGGCTCCCTCTCCTTTCTTCTAAGACTTCGTACCAATTGCTCTCGGCTCTGACTGCTCATCTTTACTCCCAGACCCCAAGCTCCAAGGGACAGAAAGAGTGAAGAGGGGTCTGGAGTCACAGTGGAGGTCTATTCCTCAAATTGGCAAAGTAAACAGAATAAAATCATTAGATAAGGGCAATTCATGCTGAGTTAAACCAGTGTCACCACAAATCAGAATTCTCAGCTCCAATATCCTGGAAAGAGATAAGTCATTATGTAAGAATGAGGGCCTGTGGCAGGAGCATGAGGGATGAATATATGTGTGTGTCCTCTTCACCACTCTGGCGTCTGACAAGAGACATGATCCCCAGCCCCAGCTCGTCCAGGATAAACAGTAGGGTCCAAGAAGCAAAGAGTCCTGAACTGCAACACGGAGCCCCAGGAAAGTCTACAAAGGAGTATCTCTGTGTATATGTATTTATAGAATACGACCATATTATCACATACAATATATATTATATACACACATACATATGGACCCATACACATAAGTGCGTGCGCACACGCGCATACACACACACATACACACAGAATGACAGAAAAGACTAGAATACACGCCCTAGGTATAAACGTGCTTGGCACTCGGGACGTTCTCTAGAGTATGTAACTTGGTCAAGCTCTCTGGGAAGGAAGGTGGATGCTCACCAAACCTCCCCATCAAATCCTAGCAAAGGGAAGGAATGGGAAAGAGACCTTGAGAAGGGGAACGGCATTGGGAAAGGGGGGAGGGAGTTTCCTTCCCCACTTACCTCGGGGCCCCTGGCAAAAACCAATAGCCACAATTTGGTTTTAATAAGGCACAGTTCGATAGCAGGTGCTGGGAATTAAGAACACATTGCTACTGGACCCTTCGAGTGGCAATTTCACCACAACTATCTAGCCAAAGGGAAAGGCTGCCTTGTGTGCACGAGTGCGCCAGGAGACACGAGGAAGAGGTTGGTCCATTGCTTCAGCATAACTGATGGCAACCTATAGGCTCAGCGGTGTCCAGGGTAGTTTAAGGAAGGCTGGCCAGCATGTAGGAGGATCGTGGGACAGTTACTGACCCTCCATGGCCAGGAGGTTGTGACTGGAGGGCACCATGCCCTCCCTCTCTGCAAACTCCAGGATTGCCTTGTAGCAAAAATAGTACTGCTCAGGGGTCTGGATGCTGAAGGCCCTCTGGGTCCTCATGCGGGACACCGTCTGGAACACGTTAAGGGTGCCAAGCTCCTCCAGCTGTGCCAGGCAGATGTCCAGTGAGCAGAAGGTACCTGAAGGAAGGAAAGAAGTGGTCATAACTGGTCTGTCTCTCCTGTCTATCTTTCCCTCTACCAAACGACCCAGACAGGCTGGATGAATGAATTCAAGGGCAAGGTGCCTCATGGTACGTAGCCAGGTGGCCTTAGGCCTGAAAGGATTCAAGGAGGAGGTCACTTTGGAGTGCTGGGGGTCCAGAGGAATGAGAAGCCTCTTGACTCAAGATAGTACAGCAGGTAACAGGAAGAGAAGGTGGGAAGGTGACAGAGAAGAACTACCTGCTTCAATCTTAGACAAGACAGAATGACAGCATTCCTACACCAGGGCCCTAATTTTTCAGAGACTCCACAACTCTTCCACAAAGACCTAACAGAAACCTATTCTTTCTGACTTTCTCCCAAAGTGACCTCTGAGCTACAAAGACTAGCAATCCCTGCAATGCACATCTCTTAAGGTAAAAGCTGCTAACTAGCTCTGGAATGACAGCACAGCTCGGGGTGGGGATCTCTTTAGGGAGGGGGATCAGAAGGAAGCAATAGCCCAGCTGAGCTCTCTGGAACATCCAGGTGACAGTGATGGGGCCAGAAGATAATCATGCTGATGGGATGTGTAAAGCATCAAGCCCTCGGGGCCCTGGCCTCTGAAGTATGTATTGTGGCTAGCACAGCTGGTGCCAGGGATACCAAAAGGACATTAAAGAGGAATTTTTCATGGCAGTTCACTACTGATAGATCAAATTCTCACAAATTAGCGACTAAGAGCTTTGTTATTTCTCTCCCATCTTTACTACCCCTGGATGCTCTGTAAGCTACCGTGTCATCAGGTATATTACCTGTCCTGCCTATGCCTGCGCTGCAGTGGACGACAATGGGTGGTTCAGGGCACTGCCCTTTGGAGCGCGCTGCCATGCTGCTGACAGCCAGCCTCTGCTGCTTCCGGACTACTCTCAAGAAGTCGATGAGAGAAGCTGCCGAGGAAGGGACACCATAATCTGGCCAGCTCAGGAACTGAAAGTGGGTCACCTGGCGTTTCTGCCGCTCCTTGGATGAGAAAAGAAGCAAAAGTTAATGAGGTCATTTCAGCTTACCCCTGACTACATTTGGCTTTTCTAGTTTCCCAATTCCCTGGTATCCTCACCGAGGTTCCTGCCTACCACCCTCAACTTTCTCCACAATTGCTTTCCCACAAGCCTAAAGGAAAGGTTAACCGTCTGAAGAGGACAGAATTCCCTAGGTAGGACCCAGATTTCTTGTAAGTTTTGTTCCTAAGTAATGCCACTGTTGCGCTGAGACAACAATGGGTATATTGGCTCTGAGCTGAATATCCATATCCTGTTCCCAGGAAAATGAAATTAACTTATAAGCTGCCTGGATTTCTGCCTATTCCCTCTGGAAATTTCCTTTACCATAAAAGTTCTCCCCCAGCTTAAAAACCGTGAGAAAATAGAAACTGGGATTTACCTCTATGTTGTGAATTTCTAGCGTTGTTTTCTTGTAATGGTTCATGTTCTCCACGCCTAGATTGGTCACCGTGAGGAAGCCAAATTTGATCCGAGAGTCTCTTTCTAATGGCCAGTACTGGCCACACTTTCTCCTGCCGCCCTCCTCAAACCTGAAGACAACACAGAGCAAGGTAAGCCTTCCACCCTTCCTCTCCACAGCAGAAAGCTATGATCTGCTGTACCCTGAAGAGCAATGTCATCTCTTGCGTAGCTTCTAACTTACACCTTTGCTTCTTGGCAGAAAACGTGGGAAACCTTCATTCTAAACAGAGGTAGCAACAGCTAACGTTCTTGCATATACTCATTTAGCAGACATTTATTGGGTGCCTGTTATACCATTTCATGACCTGAGCCGAAAGCAGAGGCTTTAACCCACTGAGCCACCCAGGCGCCCCCTCACTGCCCTGTGGTGGCTCGAATACTCCCAGGTGGTACTTCTTGTACTACCACCTCTCCGAAGCAAAGGTGGTTGTGACTGTGCCATGAGAAAGGGAACTGAGCAAACATTTTCATTAACATTTTTCTCCTCGTCTGAAATAGGTTCTAATTATCATAATGATAATGATGATACTAATGAATTTGTAATTCCTCAAGTTTTGGCAGATATGTAGACCAAAATTTCAAAAGGATTCCTTTCATCAAGAGCTTCCTACCTGACCAACTATGTTTCATCTCTCTTTTTACAATTCTTTTACAGGTGGAAATACGAATGAGCAGAAAAACTGCCAAAAGTAGTAGGGAAGGAGAGAATAAAGGGAAACTGGTAATTTAGAAGCCAGGAAGACTGCTGCCCTTTGGAAGTAGGGAGCAGGTTAAAAGTGAATTGCCCCACGTTTGCTGACACTTCCTTTAGTGGATAAGGCCAGGACCTCAGAATAGCCTATAACTGGCACAGGGTCACCAGAGCCAAGGATTAAAATTTTGAAAAGTTAGATCAAAGCTGTGACAAGTTAGATCTATCAATTCCCACCATACCCTGGCTTTGTTAATTCTGGGTCAACTAAGACAAAGCTAAAACATCTCAAGATCTTTGCCATGGCTTTCCTAATCCTCATTGTTCTATGAGCTAAACTCCCCTCTTGAATCCCCGATGTTTGGGAACAGGGTGGAGGCAGAATGCAGAGGGAGGAAAGGGGAAGAACTCACCGGGTGGTCATGACAATCACCAGGACTTTTTGCTCCCATACCATGAGCCAGAAATCACGATAGGTATTCTCCAAAGGGCCTGGAATGGAAGGATAAGACAAGGAACATTACCCTGGAAGCCCTTCTTTCCTTCTCAGGAATTTCTGGGGTTTTTATTTTTAAAGATATTTATTCTTTATCTGATAGACAGAGATCACAAGTAGGCAGAGAGGCAGGCAGAGAGAGGGGGGGAAGCAGGCTCCCTGCTGAGCAGAGCCTGATGTGGGGCTTGATCCCAGGACCCTGAGATCATGACCTGAGCCAAAGGCAGAGGCTTAACCCACTGAGCCACTCAGGTGCCCCAGGAATTGCTGGTTTTTTTCCTCAACTAATAACTCCAAAGTACAGATGCTGGCTCCCTGCTCTTCTCGGGGCATCCCTGCTATTCAGGGTGGTCCGTGAACCACCAGCACCAGCATTGTATGAGAGAGTATTAGAAATGTGCAATCTGCGGGCGCCTGGGTGGCTCAGCGGGTTAAAGCCTCTGCCTTCGGCTCGGGTCATAATCCCGGGGTCCTGAGATCGAGTCCCACATCGGGCTCTCTGCTCAGCGGGGAGCCTGCTTCCTCCTCTCTCTCTCTCTGCCTGCCTCTCTGCCTACTTGTGATCTCTGTCAAATAAAGAAAGAAAATCCTTAAAAAGAAAAAGAAAGAAAGAAAGAAATGTGCAATCTGCATTTTAACAAGATCCCAAGTGAAGCTGTAGGTAAGTTACAGTTTGAGAAATACTGTTATGTACCTTCCCAAGAGTCTAACCATCAGGGCTTGAACCGGCACGTACACACAGACAGTGTCAACTGTGTACATGCCTCTAGCTGTTTCCATCTCCCTAAAGCCTTATCATCATCAGTAGCCTACTAAACCGATCCCCTTCCATGTCCCGTCATGGGTCTCCTTAAGCCCAACATGCTTGCGAATCAATCTCTTTCCTCAAAATTAGCCTTCTCTCTCTACTTTCCCATCTCTGTTTAAAAAAGTATTGGCATTCTTAAATCACTCAGTCTTAAAAAGTTGGAGTCAACTCTGACTTCCCATTTCCTTTATCTTCCAGAAGCAGTCACTAAGTTCTAGAGACTTTTTTGCCTTTGGATTCTTTTTGGCTTTTATCATGCCCTCCCGACCCAACTTCAAAGCCACAAGGACCACATCATCTTTTGTCTGAGTTACTGCAGTACTGTTTTGGTTTATTTTTCTGAATAGGACTCCTCTTCCAGTCTATTCTGGATACCCCTGCCAACTGAATCTTTCTAAAAATTTGCTTCATCACAGGGGTGCCTGGGTGGCTCAGCTGGTTAAGCACTGACTCTTGATTTTGGCTCTGGTCATGATCTCAAGGTTGTGAGATCAAGCCCCCTTTCTAATACTCAGTGTAGAGACTGCTTAAAAGTCTCTTCCTGGAGCGCCTGGGTGGCTCAGTGGGTTAAAGCCTCTGCCTTCGACTCAGGTCATGACCCTAGGGTCCTGGGATCAAGCCCCACATCAGGCTCTCTGCTCAGCGGGGAGCCTGCCTCCCCCTCTCTCTCTGCACACCTCTCTGCTGACTTGTGATCTCTGTCTGTCCAATAAATAAAATCTTTAAAAAAAAAAAAAAAAAGAGTCTCTCTCTTCCTCTTCTGTCCCTTCCCTGTTCTGTCTCTCTCTCTCTCTCTCTCTCTCTCTCTCTCAAATAAATAAATAAATAAATAAATAAATAAAAATAAACTAAAATAAAAACTTGCTTCATCACAACATAGACAGCTCTTGATGACACAGCTGGATCAAAACAGCTTAACCAGGGGAGCCTGGGTGGCTCAGTGGGTTGAGCCTCTGCCTTCGGCTCAGGTCATGATCTCAGGGTCCTAGGATCAAGCCCCACATCCAGCTCTCTGCACAGCAGGGAGCCTGCTTCCCACCCTCCCATCCCCCCCCCCACCTCTCTGCCTGCCTCTCTGCCAACTTGTGATCTCCCTTTGTCAAATAAATAAAATCTTAAAAACAAAAAAACCCCAGCTTAACCATTTAATGTATGTGGTCTTATATGAATCACTTTAGTTTGTAAGAAAAATCTCATCTCATCAAACATGGTGCTGAGGCTAATAGCCACATTGTCGAGTTCTCCTTTTAGAGTTAGAACCTTCACAGGGCTGGGCACTCAGGGGAAACTTTGAACATACTTGTGGGCCACCAACTCCCTTTAAATCAAGGAAGTAACAACTTGGGATAATTCCCTGTACTTTCCCAGTCCTTCTTCCTCCTCTGCTTTCAGGGAAGAAGGGCAGTATCAAGGGTTGGTTTTGTCCTGGAAGTCTGCTGGTTTTACTACCATTTTTGCTAAAGCCTTTTAGTAGTATTAATGTTTTATGACACTAGAATTCCCTCTTGGCAGAAATGAACACTGCCAAAAGCATGTGAGGTTTTGGAAGCAAGCTAAATGTCTACCAAGAGAGGGCTGTTAAATTACGGCATATCCACAGCTTAAGTAGTCCATAAAGGTGATGTTGTAAGATCTATTATTTTTGCTCTGGAAAGGTATTCACAAGATACCATCAAATGAACTTTTGTTCACTTGTTACCTTTTTAGGTAACAAGTAGATAGAATCCATCTTGTTAGATATTTTATATGTCTACATCTATTTGTTCAGAAAACAGTTTGGGGGCACCTGGGTGGCTCAGTGGGTTAAAGCCTCTGCCTTCGGCTCAGGTCATGATCTCACAGTCCTGGGATCGAGCCCCCGCATTGGGCTCTGTGCTCAGCAAGGAGCCTGCTTCCCCTCCTCTCTCTCTGCCTGCCTCTCTGGCTACTTGTGATCTCTGCCTATCAAATAAATAAAATCTTAAAGAAAGAAAGAAAGAAAGAAAGAAAGAAAGAAAGAAAGAAAGAAAGAAAGAAAGAAAACAGTTTGGAAAGAGACGCTATAGAATGTTAACATTATCTCTGGGTCTCAGGGTTATGAGTGAATTTCATCTCTATCTTTTAAATTTTCTACAATGCATTTACATTACCATAGTATGCATGTGAAGAAGATAGTGAGAACTCCCTTTCCATATCACTGACCCTGGCCTTGTCCACATCCTACTATCCTGCACCACAGCAGCACTCCTATGCTTTATTTTCCACCTTCAAATCACTGGCAAAAATGCTGTTGCCAATCAGAGCACCTAACAACCCAGATCCTATTCAGACTCAGGCTTGGCAAAGAGGGGTCATAATTTCTTCCAAGGCATAAGAGAGATTTAGAAGAGAATGCTGCACTTCCCAGATTACTCTTTAACAGTCAACTTTTCTAAAGAACTCAAGTCAGTGGTTTATGCTGACATGGGCACAACAATCCTTTGGCTTGGCTTACAAGGACTTCTGAATAAGACATACTCTCAAATCCTGGCTCTGCCACTTACTAGCTGTGTAATCCAAGATCGCCTAACCTCTTTGGGTTTGTTCATGGGTTAATAAATCCTCTTTGCAGAGTCTGTAATAATTAGATGAAGATTATAAGCCCGATATATAATAGATACTCTCAACAGATAATAGATATTATTAGTAGAAATGTATTATAAGAATCAAAATACTGAATATAGCCAAGAAAGTTAGCAAGGCAAATCAAATTAGCTTTCTCCACATCACAGGACCCCATCTTCCAGTCCTAAGAGAGTACTGATGCTGTCTAAAGGTGATCTGTACTTGACTCAAAATGTCTCTCTCGGGGCGCCTGGGTGGCTCAGTGGGTTAAAGCCTCTGCCTTCGGCTCAGGTCATGATCCTGGGGTCCTGGATCGAGCCCCACATCAGGCTCTCTGCTCAGTGGGGAACCTGCTTCCCCCTCTCTGCCTGCCTCTCTGCCTACTTGTGATCTCTGTCTGTCAAATAAATAAAATAAAATCTTCAAAAAAAATGTCTTTCTCATACTCTTAGGGGAGTCTCTTCTGGATAGGGCCTTCAAAGCCACCCTAAAGAATCCAATTCCTGCAACTCCGAGTGGTAGCTTTGCCTTCTAAACCTGGAGGAGGAAGCATTCTGGGGTACCCTTGAGCCAATCCTTATCCACCATAAACCCAATCTGCCAAAGCCATCCTCCTCAACAAAGCCCCTACTCTCAGGCAGATCATATCATATTGTATATGCCAAAATTTTTTCCTGATAATTCTAATTTCTTCTTAAGGTCTTGAAAGGACTCCCTTTGGAGGGAGTGGTCCCTCCTAGGGGGGGAAATATAAACCTGTGACCATCAGACCAATTAATAATATATCAAATTTGAAAAATTTGAAACCAATGAAAAGTTGGAAGAATACTACAATGTACTCATAAATTCTTGAGCTTTAAAGCTATGATTTTTAGCTATCATTACAAGATTTATTTCTCTCTATATAGATAAATACACATACTTTTTATTTTGTAACTATTTAAAAATTAGTTCCAGAAATTATGACCTTTTATTCCTAAATACTTGGGCACATATTTAGAAGAACAAGGACTTTCTCCTAGAGAACAATACCGTTGTCATACTGAACCAATTAAACACTGATACAGTAATATTATCTAACATATAGTCTCCATTTATCTCAAGTTTGTCCTTAATAGTCTTCTTCTCTAAACTGAAGTTCCAATAATGGGCACATGCCTTTAGTTATCATGTCTCTTTGGTCTCCTTTAATCTAGAACAGTTTCCTGCTTTTGTTTTTCATGGCTTTAACTTTGAAGAGTCTAAGCCAGTTTTCTAATAGTATGTCCCACCATCCCATCTGGATTTGTCTGGTTTACTTTTCACGATTCAGACTTCAACACTGGCAACAAACAATAAAGGTTATTTTGTATAGTCTCACTATATCACAATAGAGGCATAATATCTACCTATTATTGGTGATACTAAGTTTGATCACTTACTAAGGAGGTATCTGCCAGATCTTTTGCTGGTCATGCTCTGCAATGGCCAAAGCCTCTTATGTCCTCCTGTGTTGTGATCTCTCCCCACCCTCTTTGAAGACAACTTGGTATTCTCCTTCAGATGGCCGAGGCCAGGTTAGGAGGAACTGGGGCCTACAGAAGCATTTGTAGAAACTCTGTCTGAAATCTTCACTGTTAGACCTAGTATAGACTATCCATGTCAGAAGACTTCTGGGTGCTCTCTGATTTACAAAAACAAGCAAAAGTCACTTAGGACAGCAACACCCTTTTACAGACTGGACTCAATCTCTGAGAATTCCCACTGCCATTCCTGGCCTCCTATTGGACATAAAGAACATTTCACAGGCCAGTGAGTTCTGATGTCCCATTCCCATAGGTTGGCAATGCATAATCCTAAAACTTGTAGTAGTGTTGAATGTTCAAATCTCTCATTTATCTCTATGCAGTGAGCTTCCAGGCATATCTGGTACAGAAACTCTATACCTCTCCTCTGCCTTCCTCAATAACCCCCAATCATTATGAAAGGCCGGGATCTAGTGGCCACAACATCACCTCAAGTTACCATAGCCTTCAAAAGGAATGCAATCATCAGGTACAAGAAATCATAGATAGATGACATAAAACCAACTTGTAAGGAGCATCCTAACTTACCTTGCGTACCAATGTAAGCATTCTTCTGCTTGTAGCCATCCATGAAACTGGCATTGATGTAATCTGTCTAATGATAAAAAGGAAATATCATTGCAGCTGTGTGAAATACACCATTTGGGTGGGAAAAATTATGTACAAGGTAAATAAAACCCAAGGTGTAGATATTCTCTTCCTGTCAGGAAGACAGTGAGGAGCAAAAGGATCAATTCAAAACTTTGCTTCTACAGGAGTGCCTGAGTGGCTCAGTCGTTAAGCCTCTGCCTTTGGCTCAGGTTATGATCCTGGGTCCTGGGATAGAGCCCTGCATTGGGCTCCCTGCTTGGCAGGAAGCCTGCTTCTCTCTCTCCCATACCCCCTGCTTGTGCTCCCTCTGTCGCTGTCTCTCTGTCAAAAATTAAATAAAATCTTAAAAAACAAAACAACAACAAAAAAACTTTGCTTCTACAAATGTCACTGGAACAATGGGATATCCACGCGCAGGAAAAAAAAAAATCAAGCTGGCCTATTCCTCACACTGAACACAAAAACTGACTCAAAATGGATCACAGACCTAATGTAAGAGCTAAAATTATAGGGATGCCTGGGTGGCTCAGTCTATTAAGCTGCTGCCTTTGGCTCAGGTCATGATCCGAGGGTCCTGGAATCGAGTCCCGCATCGGGCTCCTTGCTCGGGGTGGGGGTTGGGGGGAGCCTGTTTCTCTCTCTGCCTCTGCCTGCCACTTTGCCTGCTTGTGCTCTCTCTCTCTCTGACAAATAAATAAATAAAATCTTTAAAAAAAAAAAGCTAAAATTATAAAACTCTTAGAAGAAAATGTAGGATTAAATCTTTGTGACTTTGGGTTAGGTAAAGCCTTCTTAGAGATATGACATCAAAAGTACAAGCAGTAAAAGAAAAAACAGTTTAATTGGACTACATTAAAATTAAAAACTCTGTGCTTCAAAAGACACCATCAAGGGGCACCTGGGTGGCTCAGTGGGTTAAATCCTCTGCCTTCGGCTCAGGTCATGATCCCAGGGTCCTGGGATCGAGCCCTGCATCGGGCTCTCTGCTTGGCGGGGAGCCTGCTTCCCCACCTCTCTGCCTGACTCTGTCTGCTTGTGATCTCTCTCTCTCTCTCTCTCAAATAAATAAATAAATCTTAAAAAAAAAAAAAAAAGACACCATCAAGAAAGTAAAACCACCTACAGAATGCACATATTTGATAAGGGACTTACATCTAGAAAATATAAAGAACTTTTATAATTCAACAGCAAAAAGGCAACCTAATTTTAAAGGGGGGCACCTGTGTGGCTCAATCAGTTAAACATCTGACTTTTGATCTCAGTTTAGGTCATGATCTCAGGGTGATGAGTTCAAGCCCTGCATTGAGCTCCATGCTGGTGTGGAGCCTACTTAAAAACAAAAAAACAAAAAAATTAGGGGCACCTGAGTGGCTCAGTCGTTAAGTGTCTGCCTTTGGCTTAGGTGATGATCCCAGAGTTCCTGGGATCGAGACCCACATAGGCTCCAGACCCACATTGGGCTCCCTGCTCAGAGGGAAGCCTGCTTCTCCCTCTTCCACTCCCCCTGCTTGTATTCCCTCTCTCACTGTGTCTCTCTCTGTCAGATAAGTAAATTTTAAAAATCTTAAAAAAAAAAAAAGTAAAATGGGCAAAGGATCTTAATAGCCATTTCTCCAAAGAAGATATACAAATGGCCAATAAGCACATGAAAACACACTCAACATCATTAGCCATCAGGGAATTACACATTAAAACCATAATGAGGGGTACCTGGGTTGAGCATCCAACTCTTGTTCTCGGCTCAGGTCCTGCCCTCACTAAGTGAGTTCAAGTTCCATGTTGAGCTTTGCTCTGGGCTTGGACACTACTTAAAAAAAACTGCAAAACTGGGGTGCCTGGGTGGCTCAGTGGGTTAAGTCTCTGCCTTTGGCTCAGGTCATGATCTCAAGGTCTTGGGATTGAGTCCTGCTTTGGGCTATCTGCTTGGCAGGGAGCCTGCTTCCTCCTCTCTCTTTCTCTGCCTGCGTCTCTGCCTACTTGTGATCTCTCTCTGTCAAATAAATAATTAAATTCTTAACACACACACACACACACACACACACACACACACACACACACAAAACTGAAAAGTCAAAACCATGAGGAGATACCACTTCAAACCCATTAGGATGGTTACAGGTACAAGATGGATAATAACAAATGTTGACAAAGATGTGTAAAAACTAGTACCCTCATATATCCCTAGCGGGAATGTAAAATGGTCCAGTCATGTTGGAAAACAGTCTGGCAATTCTTCAAAAGGTTAAACACAGAGTTACCACATAACCCAGCAATTTCACTCCTGAGGGAAATGAAAATACATGTCCACAGAAAAACTTGCACACAAATATTCATAGCAGCATTATTCATAATAACCAAAAATGGAAACAACTCAAATGGTATTCACTTGATGAATGGATAAATTAAGGTGCCTAGCCATACAAAAGAGTATTTTTTAGCAATAAAAAGGAGTGAAGTACTGACACATGCTACAACAAGGACGAACCTTGAAAACATGCTAAATGAAAGAAGCCAGACACAGAGGCTACATATTATATGATTCCATTTATACGAAACATCCAAAATAGGCAAATCCATAGAGACAGAAAGTACACAGACTGGGAGAAAATGGGGTTTGACTGCCAAAGGTATGGAGTTCCTTTTTCAGGTGATAAAAATGTTCTAAAATTGACTGTGGTGGTGAATATATTAAATACTCACTGTGAATATATTTAAAAATCACTGAACTAGGAGCACCTGGGTGGCTCAGTCGGTTAAGTGTCCAACTCTTGCTTTCAGCTCAGGTCATGATCTCACAGTCAAGAAATTAGCCCCACTGTGGGCTCCACGCTCAGGACAGTGTCTGTGGGAGAGTCTCTACCTCTGCTCCACCCCCCACTTGCAAGCACCTGTGCTCTCTAAATAAATAAATAATCTAACTTTTAAAAAAGGACAAAAACCAAACTACTGAATAATATACTTTATTTTTTTAAGATTTTATTTATTTATTAGAGAGAGAGAGAGAGAACATGTCTGCACTTGAATAGGGTGAGAGGCAGAAGGAAAAGGAGAGAAAAAAATCCCAAGAAGGGGCACCTGGGTGGCTCAGTGGGTTAAAGCCTCTGCCTTCAGCTCGGGTCATGATCCCAGGGTCCTGGGATCGAGCCCTGCGTCCGGCTCTCCTCTCAGTGGGGAGCCTGCTTCCCTAACCCCCACCCCCCCGCCTGCCTCTCTGCCTACTGGTGATCTCTGTCTGTCAAATAAATAAAAAAATAAAAATCTTAAAAAAAAAAAAAAATCCCAAGAAGAAACACCCCGCCCCCTCTGCCAAGTGCAAACCCAGACGTGGGGCTCAATCCAAGAACCCTGAGATCATGACCTGAGCCCAAATCAGGAGTTGGACGCTCGACCAACTAAGCCACCTGGGTGCCCCTATATACTTTAAATGGGCAAATTATATGGTATGTGAATTACATCTCAATAAAGCTGTTATTTTCCAAAAAAGGAGTCCATTAAGATTTGCAGCACTGGTTCAAAACCAAAAGGGAGGCAAGCTAAGCACCCTGAGCAGGAACATCCTGTCTATGCTGTCACACACAAAAGGCGAAGTGTGACTAGAGAAGGAAGAAAGCTCTACCTCATATCTAGCACCATCAACAGCACTGGCCAAACTCCCAGGCTCCTTTACTACCTGAATTGACACAAAGCAACAGCCAGACAGATTTAGAGAAGCCTCAGTGAACAGATCTTGACTCGCTGTCTTCTGGGAGACTTGTCTCATCTCCTACTGTCCTCAGTCTTATTTCAACATCATTAGCTATCAGGGAAATTAAATAGGATTTTAACTTTTATTATTTTTATTATATCTTCTCACAAGATCTCTGCCAACACCCTTGCTGATAATCCAAGCTAATAGAAGAGAACCACAGATGCAGCCACAGTATCAAGTCACAGTATAACTAGTTGAGAGTATCTAGCAGGTACTATGAATAGCAGACCATGTGGAGGGGCATAGGAGGACAAAGACAAAGTTTCAATGTCAAACTAGAGAAAATTCATACTCCACTCCACTCAAGGAAGTCAGAGTGACTCCCTAAACCTGTCACCTTCTCTCCACTGAGTTCCATCACTTGGGGAAGGCAGTCTGAATTGTCAGTATCCACAGCCACCCTCAGAAGGCTTCTCCAGTCATGGTCAAACCCACATTACTTGGATATGTGTCTGTTAGCCAATCAGTCTATCAACTTATCCTATCACTAGTTTTTTGTGTTTTTTTTTTTAAGATTTTTATTATTTATTTGACAGACATCGAGAGAGGGAACACAAGCAGGGGGAATGGAAGAGGGAGAAGCAGACTCCCCACTGAGCAGGTAGCCCAAATTGGGGCTTGATCCCAGGACCCTGGGATCATGACCTGAGCCGAAGGCAGATGCTTAAGGACTGAGCCACCCAGATTCCCCTATTACTAATTATTTAGACAAGGGTTTCCTGCTTTCTCCTTCCACAGCAGTCGATACTGACCTCATACTACTAATGTTCTACTGGCTAAGACATCTTCACTGAGCTAAGGGACCACCTACAGCAGACCCAGCAAGCTTAAGCCTCAATCACTCCCAACCAGGCTGCGTAATCCAGGGCCCACTATAGTCCGCCAAGGCTATCTTCTGCTTAGCCTGGCACATTCAAGTGCTATACTCTGTAGGACCCAGGCAAGAAGGCACAGAAAAATACAAAGGATTTACCTGGTACAAGCCAATTGACACTATTCTGTAAGTAATGTATAAGTTGTTACTCTTGGAGCTACCTTCACACTTTGAAAAGAAATATCACTACTTTAATGGAGACTTACTATTTCTTTATAACTAAGGATACAAGCTTTCAGTATCCTCGTCTTTGAGAGCCCTGGGAATTAAAATCAGCCATTTCAGAAGAATCATCAGAAATAAAAACTGAAAATGACCTCAGACATAAAGTATAGACTGGGGGGAAAACTGAAATAGCAGAGAATCAAACCAAGTACACTATGTTATGGGCCACGTTCAATAGAAACTGTGACTAATAGCTTTATAATTCCAGGAGCAAATCTGGTGACCAATTCAATAATAAACCTGAATCCACCATTTACTGTAGAAATAAAGCTCCTGCCAATGTTTGCAGTAATGAAAGGAGTTTAATTCAAGTGATGATCTTTAGATTAATCATAGGATGACTGGAACAGTCTGGTGGTATACTGGGATTCATTAATTCCTTCAGAAATAATTTACTGAAGGCCTGATATGTACTGTTCTAGGTACTGGAGACACAGCAGTCAAGAAGACAGATAAATACCGCTATCTGACTCCAGAGTCCCAACTCAACCATTATACTCCACTCATTCAGAGTATATACTTGATGATCTCAGTAATAGTCATGAACTTCCCCTAAGCTGGCCAGACTCTGAGCTAATGCTCCTGTAGGAAAACCCTTTCGTAAGGGTCCTGGGCAAGGCTATGAATTCAGTTTACACATGATCTTAGCCAAAAGGCCAAGAAGCAATTGAACTCAGTTTATATACTGGAAACCATGATCCTAGGGTCCCAATCCACGTATCATATATACCCAAATACAAGGCAATAATTTTCCCAAAAATTATCCCCCAGAAAAAAGAGATGGGATGTAACAAGCTCCTAAAGTGTGTGGCCATGTTAAAGGGGCACTATTTAAATTCATTTACTTTGAACAATGGCCTCAATCAATGCTGTTTTTTTGATGCCTATGAAGGGCACCAGACAGAACTGGCATATCCAAAGGAAAAAGAAGAAATGTAACACATACTTGGTTGCTGACCTCAAAATTCTAAGTGTTGGATGTTGCTGTGAAGAGGACTTTAAAAAACAGTAAGTGAATAATCATGCTACAGAAAATACATGGGATACAGGATGAATGGAAGGATAAATTGTGTTAATGTTATGCTAATTGACTTTCCTGGTTTAGGATAAATTTTTCAGTGACAATACCATATACTTAAAAAGAAGTAAAAACTGTGTGCTCTGGAAAACTGTTAGACTGACTCAGGAAGTGGCTCAAATGAGGACAAAGACACTGATGTTAAAGGTGCATGTGAGGAGTTTCACTAAATATCTATACTAGTATAAACATGTGATTTTTAATATGAACAGATATGATCAAATTAGTATATTAAGTAATATAATCACTTGACCATTTCAACTCTATCCCTAGATACTTATGTGTACACTAGTTGTCCAAAATTATTTTTAGATCTTCTAGGTGGAAAAATCACAGGTCACTTTAATTAGAGTTGCCCTGTATTGATACATATACATTCACTAATATGGTGGACAACAGGACTAAAACTTTACAACTAAGGAGTGAAAGGAGAAATAATTGACATTTATCAAGCACCTATGATATACCAGACCTTGCACTATCAGCATTTACATAAAGTTCTCCATTTAATTTCCACTTAGTCCTGTGAGATGGACTTACAGGGACTTGCTTATGGTAACAGACTAACTCATACACAGCAAAGTTAAAACTCCAACCTGATCTCTCTAGTGTAGAGTTCATGTTCTTTCTACTATGGCGTTAGTAAGCTTCACTTTGGAAAATTTCCCTCAGTGCTCCTGAAAAGATAGCACTTATCTGTGTACCTGAGTGTGACCACTTCGTTTGGTCAATTTCACTCTAGTTTGGTCCAGGCAGGGTACATCCCCATAGCGGTTCTTCTCTAGGTTTCCTGGAGACCTGAAGAAAATGAAACAAACAAACTAAAACAAAGACAGAAAAGGCAGAAGGAGTGTGGACTTTGTATGGACTTTGTACATACAAAGTCCAGCAACGCAAAGGTGGGTGACCGTTACCATTGGTGTTGAAGACATGGAGCAATGATCTAATCTATCCATATTCTGTATCATTTAACATTTTTTTAAAAAGATTTTAATTATTTATTTGACAGAGAAAGTGACAGGGAGAGAGGGAACACAAGCAGGGGGAGTGGGAGAGGGAGAAGCAGTGAGCAGGGAGCCTGATGCGGGGCTCTGGGATCATGACCTGAGCCAAAGGCAGATGCTTAATGACTGAGCCACCCAGGGGCCCCTCATTTATCATTTTTAATATGTGTGTATTCATGGGCAAATAAAGATATTTTCATTCGAAAGAGAAAATGAGGGGTGCCTGGGTGGCTCAGTAGGTTGGGCCTCTGCCTTAGGCTCAGGTCCTGATCCTGGGGTCCTGGGATTGAGCCCTGAGTCTGGCTCCTTGCTCGGCGGGGAGTCTGCTTCCCCCTTCTGTCTCTCTGCCTGCCTCTCTGCCTACTTGTGATCTCTGTCTGCCAAATAAATAAGTAAAATCTTAAAAAAAAAAAAAAAAAAAAGAGAGAGAGAGAGAGAAAGAGAAAATGAGAGGGAAATAGGGGAATAGACAGCACCAAAAAAAAATCTGGCTGCTAAGAAACCTAAGTTCCAGTTTAATATGGTAGGTTGACAACATATGTTTGTCCACTTAATCTAGTAAAATCACAATAAAGGCACTAATCAGTACAAACCCCAAAATGATGGCAGAGACATCCGCAAACAAAGAGTGAAATCCATTTGGCAGAGAGAAAACAGATGGAGGAATATTGGCTGCCTTGGTCAAATGCAGAAAACTAGGACCCACAGAGGTATCTACAGAGAGACACAATGACTCACTCTCACCACTCCCACACCCTGGAAAGCAAGGTGAGGCACAGGGTTAAAAACAGAGGAATAAATGAAAATCTGAATGATAGTGAGAATTCCCTGCCCTGTCCTCTCCTGTCCTATACTTGTATCAAGTTTGGACCCTCCCAAGCAAGAAAGTAGAGAATTCTTCTCTGGAGAAAGTGAATAGCCCTATATGAAAGAATTCTGTCACTTGAAGTACATCAACAACAAGCTAGCTGATCATTTAAATTTGCAGATCACTCACACAAAGAGCATTTCCAAGCAGCTTTTAAGGCCCCCCCCCCATAATGTAAATTAACAGCCAGAGATCTCCAGATAATTACAGAAAGCTCCAACACAAAAAAGAGACCAATCAAACACATAGTAAGGAAAAAGCACAAGAGAGAGTCAGTAAGAAAAAGTAAGTTCTAAAAGACTATAATTAATACCCTCAGAGAGAAAAAGGTACTGTATCTATGAAATAAGAAGAGGGCGCTATAAGAAAGGAACAGAGAAGAAAAGCTCTTGGAAAATAAGTATGCTATCCAAAGTTAAAACTTTAATAAGAGAGATGGAAAAGAAAGTTGAAGAAATTTTCCAGAGTAAAACAAAAAGTCAAAGTGATGAAAAATGTGAGAAAAAAATTAAGAAAATAAGACAATCATTCTAGAGCAGGAGTCAGCAACTACAGCTTGGCCAACCTGTTTTTGTAAATAAGAGTTTTACTGAAACACAACTAAAGCCTGTCAGTTTAGTACGATCTATGACTTCTTTTACACTATAATGGCAGAGTTGATTACACTTGCAATAAAGATTGCAAAGGTGGGCGCCTGGGTGGCTCAGTGGGTTAAGCCTCTGCCTTCGGCTCAGGTCATGATCTGAGTCCTGGGATCAAGCCCCACATCGGGCTCCTTGCTTGGTGGGGAGTCTGCTTCTCCCTCTCCCTCTGTGCTCTCTCTCTCTTAAATACATACATAAAATCTTAAAAAAAAGTTAGGTAATTAACTCCAGAAGAAACAAAAAATTGAATTGATAAAATTTAATATATTTTATGTTATAGAAGCCGCCCATCTAGTTCTATAGTGGAAAAATTTACATAGTCATAATAATGTAAACAGTGACTACTGATTTAATTAAAAATATGACATTATTTTATTGGAAAAACAGTCAAAAGTGAACCGGAGACAAGGTATAAGAACCAAATGCTTACCTAACATAAAAATCAATGAAGAGTATTATAAGCATTTTATTTAGAATCACAGAAGAAATATCAGAAGAAACAGCTATTAAGAAAGAGTTGAGGGACGCCTGGGTGGCTCAGTTGGTTAAGCAGCTGCCTTCGGCTCAGGTCATGATCCCAGCATCCTGGGATCGAGTCCCACATTGGGCTCCTTGCTCGGCAGGGAGCCTGCTTCTCCCTCTGCCTGCCATTCTGTCTGCCTGTGCTCGCTCTCTCTCCCTCTCTCTCTCTGATAAATAAATAAAATAAATAAATAAATAAATAAATAAAAGAAAGAGTTGAAAATGGATACCTGGAGGAACCAAGGGTAAGGCAGAGGATTGCCATTAATTTTATCATTCCTATTCTTCGGTACTATTTTGTTTTGGGGGGGAAAAGTATATATATTGATGAAGCAAAAAATTACTAAAATATAAATATTATCTAATATAAAATAATATTTTATTATTCATAGCTACCAACAAATATGTAACAGAATAAGCAAAATAGTCTGGAAGGAAAAGGCACCATTATTCATAGTAGTTGCAGCTTCTGGCGAATAGGGGAGAACTGAGGATGAGGACTGGAAGGCATTTACAATGAATTCTTTCTTTTCTATAACAAAAAAAGATGGAGCAAATATGACAAAATATTAAAAATTGTCAGTATTAATTCTGGTGACAGAAACACAGTTGTTTATCATGTTATACTCTGTCCTTTTCCATATTTTAAAAAATTCCCTCTTCCCACACACATAAGTCCAACTGATATTTTACAAAATCCCAAGAACAATTCAATGGAGGAAGGATTTTTTCAGCAAACGGTGCTGGAGCAACTGGATATCTACAAGCACGCGAAAGTGCATGTGCACATACACACACACAACATCAACATCAACCTAAATCTTACACCTTATACAAAAAATTAATTCAAACGGATCACAGACTTAAATAAATGTGAAATATACACTATAAAATGTTTAGAAAAAAAGGAGAAAATCTTTGGAATTTAGGGTTAGGTGTTCTTAGATTTGGCATCAAGAGTGTGATCCATACAAGGGAACCCTGATTAAAGGATTTCATCAGAATAAAACTTGTGCTTCACCAGGGACCATGTTAAGAGGATGAAAAGACAAGCTACAGACAAAAAAAACAAAACAAAACAAAAAAACCCCCACAAACCATGTATCCAACCAAGAACCCATATCTAGAATATATTTAAAAACTCAAATCTCAATAGTTTAATAAAAAGTCCAAATTGAGGGGAGCCTGGTGGCTCAGTCATTGGGCGTCTGCCTTCAGCTCAGGTCATGATCCCAGGGTCCTGGGATCAAGCCCCACATCAGGTTCCCTGCTCGGCAGGAAGCCTGCTTCTCCCTCTCCCACTCCCCTTGCTTGTGTTCCCTCTCTTCCTGTGCATCTCTCTTGTTAAGTAAACAAATAAAATCTTTAAAAAAAAAAAAAAAAAAGGAAAAAAGCATGACATTTTGCTAAGAGAATATACAGATGGTAAATAAGCACATGAAAAGATGCTTGATATCATTAACTATTAGGGAAATGTAAATTATACCAACCTATTACACACCTATTATGACAACTAAAATAAAAAACGGTGGTGGCAAGAGCAAATGCTGGTGAGGATGCTAAGAAACTTGATCATTCAGACATTGCTAGGGGTACATTGAATGGTACACCTGGGCAGTTTCTCATCAAACTAAACATCTAATTACCATATGACCATCACACTCTTGGACATTTATCCCAGAGCAATGCAGATGTATGTTCATACAAAACCTAGATACAATCATTCATAGCAGCTTTACTTGTAGGTGCCAGAAACTCTAAATAACCTAGATGTCCTTTAACAGGCGAAGAGTTAAACAAACCATTCATACCATGGAATAGTACTTGGCAATAAAAAGGATGAATGATTGATACATGTAACAACAACTTGGGTGAATCTCCAAGGAATTATACTGAGGGAAAAAGGCCAATCCTAAAAGGTTACATATGGTATGATTCTATTTATATAAGAACATTCTTGAAATGAAAAAACTATAGTAACAGAGACCAGATTAGTGGTTGCAAGGATTAGGGATGGGGAGGGGTGGGACTGAGGTATGCGATGATGTAATTCATCTGTATCTTGACTGTGGTGATGGATATACAAACAAACATGTGGGCTAAAAATCACCTGGAACTAAATACACACACACACTCTAAAACTGGGGAAATCTGAATAAGACTGGTGGATAATAATATCAATATCCTAGTTGTGATACTATATGATCCTATATTTATAGAAGATGACACCATGGGAAAACTCTGGAAAGGGTACATGTGATCTCTCTGTATTATTTCTTACAACTTCATGGGAATCTACAATTATAATAAAAAGATAAATTTTAAAATATCATTTTCAAAATATGTTGTAGGGGAGAAGAAAAAAGAGAAAGAAAGTTTCTTGGTCCATGGGCATCCTGGACAACAATGAGTACTCTGATATCTACTTCATAATCCAGAAATCCAAAGGAGAAATAGTTTGTTCTGTATAAGCAGTTTTACTGGAACTTAGTGTAAGACAGAGACCTCGAGCTAATTTGGATTCTGGGTTCTAGCTCCTGAAGTGGGAGACTCATTCATTCAACAAGGGACAAGACAAGCAAGTCTTTCCATAGGACTGAAAAGTATTCTCTGACTATAACATGATGGCTGGTTTGGATGATGCCAAGAGGACAATCCAAACCTGATTTTTTAATGGAGGGAAGGGGGGAGATGGTAGAAATGACATCTCAAGGACCTCACAGCAGAAGCCCCCAGAACAAAGTTAGGAATCCCCAAGACAAGTATGCATCCTCTTAGAGCAGCCCAGTACTCCTCTCAGCTCCATAATACTTCCTTGATTCAAAAGTAGAGGGGGAAGAACTGGTCGGGACAAAGACTGGATGCATACAGAGGTTGTGAACTGGTAAGAAAGAAATAGCTATGTGGGAGAAAAGGATACTCTGTTCTACTTTGATATATGCTCTGCTTTCTTGCTTTTTTTTTTCTTCCCTTTGCATTTTGCTCTATTGACTTTCCTCTCAAGTGTTTCTTCTCTCTTCTCTTATCCGTTTCCTAACTCATTCTTTCCCCTCTTTCCTTTGGCTAAGCCTCTCTCCCTGCATCTTCTTTACAGTATACTGACCAAGCTGGACAGGAATTACAAGGGGGAAGAGGTATTCACAGAATCAAGGATTCTTAAAACATTTAAGCTACACAAGCAGGTGAGTATCAGAGTCGAACATCATATATTACATACAGGAAAACTGGGGTGCAGCCAAGGGAAATAACCTGCATAAACCACAGAAGGATTTTGGGCTATGTTGGAACTTGAGCCTGGGACAGTTTCCCTAGTTTTCAACAAAGAAACAGAAATTTCTGCAGCAGCCTGTGACAACAGGGTAAAATGAGAGCAGTTAAGAGAAATGATCTATGCCCTATGGCCAACAATAGTTACCAAGTTATGAACCAGTTATAAACTAGCCAGGTAGTTCTGTAGAAGGAAAATCCCAAAAGGCCAAATTCCTAAGAGTTAATTCTTTTCTCTTACTGACTGTAGATTATTTTAAATGCACCAGAACCCCTCCTAAGAAAGTAATGTTATACTATAAATGCTCTAAGAAAGAAACTGCCCAAATAAAAGGACCAGAGATCACAATGAAAACAGGAATTGAGAGCCTACATTTTTGAACCTACATTTTTGTTGTTTCCCCCAAACAAGTGCATTTCAGAAAAATACCTTAAAATGCCTCCATTATTACATGGTTCCCCGGATGGTACTAAAGACCTCCAGAAATTCAGAATATAGGGTATTGGCATCAGGCACCAGAACAGGAGGTGCCTGTTTCTGGATGAGAGAACCACCATCTGAGTAAGAGTCATGCTCCTAACACAAGCAAGAGCCTCTGTTAAGGAAATGAGATGAGGATGGAGCTGCTGCCAGCACGCACCAGTAGCATGTTGGTAACCCACCGTCAGTCCAAACCTTTCTTACTTACATAGAACAGTGGAAAGTCCCAACAGGGTTCTCACGGCGAATGTCTTCATACTCCTCATATATCCCTCGCTTTTGCCTGGTGCTAACATAGTCCATCAGCTCTTGGATGGTCATGGCATGGGGGCCTGGAACATGTACTGAGTCCCAGTCTAAGGCAGGAGGGAGGGAGAACAGGATGATCTCATCGAAGGGGTCTGGGTGGCCATTCATCTGGGGCAGGAACTGGAAATTCCAAGACGCGAGGTCAATTTTGACGTACCCACCCAGGTTTTCTGGAAGGCACTCCCTGGGCAGGTGCTGGGTGACCTCAGATGTCTTTAATATCTGAATCTGCAAAGCCAGAAAGAACCACGTGAGTATGGACAGGAAAAAAAAGACATAGACAGTGAAGATAAAGAACAAATGTGTTTATATTAGGTTTGAAGAATAGGATGAGATTTGCTTGAAATAGATGGTATACTTGTAAAAGAAGTAGACTGCATTTCATCTGCCTGGGATTAAAGTCCTATAATTTCCCCAAAGGTCTGACTTCCCAGAATGTATATAAAATACACTCCTGTAATTTGTCCCTGCATTTTTTAAGATTTTATTTTTAAGTAATCTCTACACCCAACATGGGGCTCGAACTCACAACCCCAAGATCAAGAGTCATGCACTCTACTGACTAAGCCAGGTAGGTGTCCCGGGAGCCCTTTTATATACCTCAAAAGGAAAGCACACTGAACAAAAGCCTTTATACTATTAACAATGCTTCCCAGTGACATCTCATGCAGGTATTTGCCTTTTTGATTTTTAAGAATGCACAGGTAGTGATTTTTTTTGGTCAACCCCATAGTAAGGTAACCAACTCTAAGCCTGGCACTTTACTCACAGTTCAGTATGGATGTTCTCAAAGGTAGTTTTCTATGAAAATAACACTAGACCCAGATACAGGGTAGCCCAGGAAAACTGCCAGAAAAGTAATCCTAATTCTGCTCTCTGCTTAGACACTTACTTACTGAACAAAACTGGCCTAGTTGACATAAAGTCTGTGTGAAATGGGAATGCTTGTCACTCTTGCTGTTGTCTCTTCTTAGAATGCCCTCTTTTCCTCCTTGGCCTCTTCATGGACAAGCTACAAAGCTCACCTCTTCTGTGAAGCCCTCCCTGACTGCTCAATACAATATTCTCAACTCTGTGTCTACCTCATGTCTACCTGTGTGTTCCCTATCAGGAACATGAGCTCTCTACAGGTAAACGAAGTCTCACTCCATTTTTTTATTCCCAGGGCCCAGAACCTGGACTGTAAAGGTGCTCATATGTTTTAAGTTTATATACTTAATTATACATTAATACTTACATATAACAAGTGCAAGAATTTGCCTGAGGAGTCCTATCAAAGAGTATCTTGGAAAAGATTTCTCCTACTCTCAGTCACTAGGTCCCTAAGTACTTCCACAAAGCCAAACGTCTTCAGTTTCCCCTCTCCAACACAAGTCTCCCCTGCTATAAAGATCCATATTGTTGTTGATATAATCTCATAATTCTATACTACAAAAATCTCTAATAATATTTCATAACAACTATAATCAGATTACGTCAATGTTTCATATGCCCTTTCTTTCAAGGGTGAGAAATGAATGAATGAATAAAACCAAAACCTTTCAGTCCTGGAACACTCAGGAGATACAGAATTAAGATCATTTTAGACAACACTTTTTTTTTTTTTTTAAGACAACATTTTTGAAGTTAGGAAGCAACAAGGTGTTTTAAGAGAAAATGCCAGGAATGGAAATAGACATATAAAGAATTATAGTGAGAGATTCTCCTCCACCACGCTGGTGGTCAAAGGACAGATTAGTATTTCCAGTTGAACAAATTCAAACATCAGTTCAACTAATACAATTCTATTAGAGATTGTTAAATACACAGGTATAGCACTAGGCTAAATTCTGGAAGGAGTAGTTATTCCTAAGTTATCCATGGAATACACTCCTTCACTGTTATCTTTATGCAAGATACTATTGAGGGAGAGTGCCAGACAAAATATGTCTACCTCCTAACTTCAAGGAACTAGCAGTACAGTGGGAAAGGAAGCCTGTACTGACCTGAGTAAAGAATAAAGCAGAAAATATAAATGGATACACTAATAGAAGCAGAAAGCACTTTAGGAGACAGCCCAGATGAACTCTATTGAAGGTAAAAAATTAATTGGCAGGTTTCAACAGCAGAAATGGGAAGTCTGTCACCTCCTTCAAATAACCACCTCCACCTACAAATAAAATAAAGCTTGCCTTACCCTCTCCCGGACTTTGTCCTTCAGGAGGAGGCTGATGATGGAATAGGGCACTCGGAACCATATTGGCGCTCCCACAATCAGTACTTTTTTCAAACGAGCAGGAAACGCTCCCTGTGGAGGACACACATGAAAATTTAAAGATATCAATTAAGGCACTGGAATCCGTGACTGTTCAAACCCAGAGTGTAGGTTTTCTGCTCTTTTCCCCATCCTTACCCAGCAGGGGGAGTCTAAAGCCTAGTTCAGGTTTCATTTCAGTAACTACATAAGTGGTTAAAAATTTAAAAATTACATACCTGAAACTAATAGAACACTCTGTTAACTATACTGGAATTAAAATGAAAAGCTTAATAAAAAATTAAAAGATGATTTACTTTTTTAAAAAAGTTTATTTATTTGACAGAGAGAGAACGAGCACAAGCAGGGAAAACAGCAGGCAGAGGGGAAAGGGAAATCAGAGGGAAAAGCAGGCTCCCCACTGAGCAGAAAGCCTGACGTGGGGCTCAAGCTCAGGACACTGGGATCATGACCTGAGCCAAAGGTAGACGCTTGACCAAACTGAACCACAGAGGTGTCCCAAAAAGTGATTTACTTTTAAAAGTTATAATGTTACCTTCTTGTCAACATTAAGCTTTATGGATCAAAAATTGATACTGACTTTTGTCAGCATAAATGTGTGCATCTTTAAGTTCTGCTTATTAAAACTTTAAGAAAGGGGTGCCTGGCTGGCTCAGTCCATGGAACCTGCAACTCTTGATCTTGGGGTCTGTGAGTTCAAGTTCCATGTTGGGTGTAGTAAAATAAAATCTTGGGGCACTTCTGTGGTGCAGTTGGTTAAGCATCCAACATTTGGTTTCAGCTCACATTGTGATCTCAGGGTTGGAAGATGAGCCCCATGTCAGGCTCTGCACTCAGAGCAGAGTGTGTTTAAGACCCTCTCTTGCTCTCCCAGGCCCGACCCCCTGCACTCTCTCTCAAATAATTAAATAAATCTTTAAAAACATAAAATAAAATCTTTTAAAAACTTAAAAAAAAATCAGATAATGAATAAACAATATGAAAGAAACATCTCTCTTAAAACCTTTGATTCTGACTTCTGCGTATTTATAATTATTTTTTACCCATCTCTTCATCTAGTCATGTATTCATTTATTCAGTCGATAAATATAATCTAGTGGGCACAATGAAATCTAAAGGGAAGGAGACACCCTGATCCGCACAAAGCATAAAAATAAAAAATTATTCTTTCCTAATTCACAGCTCTTGGTTTCATTTAGTTTAACATCCCAGATCTTCTCATGGGCAGGGATACCAAGTAATACTGGCATTCTAACTGGAAGAAATTATTCCCAAGGAATCAAAAACAAACAAAACAAAAAAAAAAAGAGGAAATTGTAGCTAAGTATCTTCTACCATTTTCTCCCTATTCTTTTTCAAAAAAGACGTATTCTCAATTTGACATGTCACTCTCCGGCTACTCTTCCACTGATTTGGGGGGTCCACAAACATACCCTATAGAGAATATACAGTATCCAGAACAAAATCTTCCATACTCCTCTTCACTAAAGTCTGAGAGACAATAATTTCAGGGTGCCTGGATGCCTCAGTTGATTAAGCGCCTCTTGTTTCAGCTCAGGACGTGAGATGGAGCCCCGCATTGGACTCTGGGCTCCATGCAGACTTGTGCAGAGTCGACTTGAGATCCTCTCTCGCCCTCTCTCTCTGCCCCTCCCTGTGCTTGCACACGTGTGCTACATGCATACTCTCTCTCTCAAATAAACAAATAAAACCTTTAAATAACAACGACAACAATTTATTTCAGGGCCTAAAGAGACAAGGCACCTGCCAGGTCAAAAAAACAGTCTGGAAAAATACCTAAATCTCCACAAAATGATAAATTAAAAAATGGAAGCCTTTATATCTACTTCTTCAGAGCAAAGAACTACACACTCAGGCTTGTTCCATTTAAATGACTGTATGGCATCCACATACACTGTTGATGGGAAATGGTTACATCTTCTAGAAGGCATCTAGCATTATATATCCTTAAAAATGTGCATATTCTCTGATCAAGTAATTCCATTTCTGACATTCTACCCTAAGGAAATAACCAGAAACACAAAAATTTATGAACAGAAATGTTTATTGCACCTTTTTTTCCCCCAAAGATTTTATTTATTTACCCGACAGAGATCACAAGTAGGCAGAGAAGCAGGCAGAGAGAGAAGAGGAAGCAGGCTCCCCGCCAAGCAGAGAGCCTGATGCGGGGCTTATTTCCAGGACCCCAGGACCACGCGGAAGGCAGAGGCATCAACCCACTGAGCCACCCAGGCGCCCCTTGCACCCTTCTTTTTGGTGGTTAAAAACAGTACTTTAAAACTGGAAAGAAGGGGTACCTGGGTGGCTCAGTCATTAATCGTCTGCCTTTGGCTCAGGTCATGATCCCAAGGTCCTGGGATCAAGCCCCTTGTCAGTCTCCCTGCTCAGCAGAGAGCCTGCTTCTCCCTCTCCCCCTGCTTGTGTCCCCTCTCTCACTGTGTCTCTCTCTGTCAAGTAAAATCTTTAAGATAGATAGATAGACAGATAGATAGATAGATAAAACTGGAAAGAATGTATGTGTCTGAAAGGGGTAGGGCTTAACAAAATTGTATTATCCTATAATAAGATTATTATATAGGGGCGCCTAGGTGGCTCAGTGGGTTAAAGCCTCTGCTTTCGGCTCAGTTCATGATCTCAGAGTCCTGGGATCGAGCCCCAAGTCGGGCTCTCTGCTTGGCAGGGAGCCTGCTTCCCCCTCCCTCTCTGCCTGCCTCTCTGCCTACTTGTGATCTCTGCCTCTGTCAAATAAATAAATAAAATCCTCAAAATTGACTTTAAAAAAAATTATTATATAACCATTAAAATTGGGGCGCCTGGGTGGCTCAGTGGGTTAAAGCCTCTGCCTTCGGCTCAGGTCATGATCCCAGGGTCCTGGGATCGAGGCCCACATCGGGCTCTCTGTTCGGCAGGGAGCCTGCTTCCTCCTCTCTCTCTCTCTGCCTGCCTCTCTGCCTGCCTCTCTGCCTGCTTGTGATCTCTGTCTGTCAAATAAATGGATAGGATCTTAAAAAAAAAAAAAAAGTGTATAACCATTAAAATTAAAATGTCAAAGACTATTTTGCAACTATGGAAAATGTTCATAATATAATCTTAATTAAACTAAACAGGACCAAAACTATAACCTTAATTTTGTTTTAAAATTACACAATTTATACTTTCACAGAGAAAAAAGATAAGAATTATATCAAAAGTTAAACAGTTTATCTCTGAAAAAATTATGAGTTAATTTTATTCTTTTATTTTCTGTAATACTTTGTATTACTTTTATTTTTTACAACCTTATTTAAAGTATTTATATCCTGGGGGGGCACCTGGGTGGTTCAGTGGGTTAAAGCCTCTGCCTTCCACTCAGGTCATGATCCCAGGGTCCTGAGATCGAGCCCCACATCAGGCTCTCTGCTCAGCAGGGAGCCTGCTTCCCTTCTTCTCTACCTACTTGTGATCTCTGTCAAATAAATAAATAAAATCATAAAAAAAAAAAAAAAAATGTATATCCTGGGACACCTGGGTGGCTCAGTTGGTTAGCCATCTTGCCTTCGGCTCAGGTCATGCTCCCAGGGTCATGGAATCGAGTCCCATGTCTGGCTCCCTGGAACCTGCTTCTCTCTCCTCTGCTCATGCTCTCTCTCTCAAATAAAATATTTTAAAAAGATATAAGAATATAAAAGTGTTGAAAAACTGTTTATTATAAAAGACTGGAAAAAATACCCAACAACACAAAAATGGTTAAATAAATTATAGTAAATACAGGATAGATTATTATTTAGCAATTATAAATATTCATAAAATAAACTTTTTGGGGGCGCCTGGGTGGCTCAGTGGGTTAAGCCGCTGCCTTCGGCTCAGGTCATGATCCCAGGTCCTGGGTTCAAGCCCCACATCAGGCTTTCTGCTCAACAGGGAGCCTGCTTCCTCCTCTCTCTCTGCCTGCCTCTCTGCCTACTTGTGATTTCTCTCTGTCAAATAAATAAATAAAATCTTTAAAAAAAATAAATAAATAAACTTTTTGGAGCTTATTGTATATTGAAATTAAACAAACATAATTAAGGGGCGCCTGGGTGGCTCAGTGGGTTAAAGCCTCTGCCTTTGGCTTGGGTCATGATCCCAGGGTCCTGGGATCGAACCGCACATCGGGCTCTCTGCTTAGCAGGGAGCCTGCTTCCTCCTCTCTCTCTCTGCCTGCTTCTCTGCCTACTTGTAATCTCTGTCTGTCAAATAAATAAATAAAATCTTTAAAAAAACAAACAAACAAACATAATTAAGATCATATTGAGGAACATCTAGAAGTGCCATACGCCAAAATGTCAACAGTGTTTATTTATGCATAATATAAATCTTGATGTGAGCTGTCCAAAATTTTCTACGATAAAATTTTTTTTCTGATTATAACAGTATTTTAAGTATAAAAGATAAATCATGAAAAAAATCAGCCACCCTATAAATAATAATCAGCATAAAATTATAATGGTAAAAACATCTGACTTATAGTAACACTTGAACACATATACACTATCTCTATCCCTCTCTTTTTCTCCCTGTAAGTTACTAGTATTACAAAAAGATAATTTATCCTTGGTGTCTTCTGTGTTTTTAATACTTGAATATATTTTTTTAGCCTAGGAATAAACTACATAAGACACATAGATAAAATAACTTTAAAACTTTGTTGAAAGACATAATAAGGAGCACCTGGGTGGCTTTAGTAGGCTGAGTGTCAGACTCTTGTTTTCAGCTCAGGTCATGATCCTCAGCCCCTCCCCAGCTCGTTCTCTCTCTCAAATAAATAAATCTTTAAAAAAAAATTTTTTTTTTTCTCATTGGATTTAGATTTAAAATTTTAACAAAGTGCAATGGCACTGGGGTATCTGAGGGAGAGGGTCAGAGACTTTTTCTTGAATTGCTTTTATAATAAAAAAAAGAAATAGGAGGTGTCTGGCTGGCTCAGTCAGTAGAGCATGCAATCCCCCCCCTTTTTAAGTAATCACTACATTCTACATGGGACTCAAACTCACAACCCTAAGATACAGAATCTCACCCCCCCATCTACTGAACCAGCCAGGCATCCCTGAGCATGCGACTCTTGATCTCAGGGTTGTGAGTGTAGAGATTACTTAAAAATAAAATAAGGGTCACCTCGGTGGCTCAGTGGGCTAAGTGTCTGCCTTAACTCAGGTTATGATTCCAAGGATTTTGGGATCCAGCCCAGCGAAGGGCTCCCTGCTCAGTAGAGACTCTGCTTCTCTCTCTCCCTTTGCCTCTTCCCACACCTCATGCTCTCTCTCACTTGTTCTCTCTCTCTCAAATAAAATCTTAAAAAAAAAAAAATTAAAAGTTCACAAAAGTCCATGTAAAAAGAATAAAAATGCAAAAAATATAGTCAAACAACTTTCAGAAAAAACAGTGTGACAGAAAGCTTGACCTATGATAGTAAACTTTAGGAGTATAATAAATAAAACCATGCTTATATTGGTCTAGATGGGCTAGATCAATAGCATAGAGTGTCAGAAGAGACATGCCTACCGTATGGGAATTTAGTGTAATATAAAGGTATTATCTCAAATGAGTAGGGAAAAAATGTAGTAGTTAGTAAATGTTGCCCGGATAGCTGTTTGAAAGCAAATTATTTGATCTATAATACTATATATTATATATGATATATATTATTGAATAAAGCATATATAGTATATGAAAATCATTATGAAAAATAATGAAAACATAGCAGTAAGAGTAATTTTACAGTAAAGTAATTTTACAGTAAGACACTGTAAATTTGAGTAAGAAACTACAAAAAATGTTGGTAACACATACTTAATATTTTTTAATAACAACTCTTATAAATTAGTAAGAGATAAACATGTTGGTAAAAAATTGGGTAAAGTATATGAGGGCGCCTGGATGGCTCAGTAGGTTGAGCAACTGACACCTGGTTTTGGCTCAGGTCATGATCTCAGGGTGGTGCCCCAGGCTCTGGGCTCAGAGGGGCCTCTGAGATTCTGTCTCTCCCTCTCCTTCTGCCCTTCTCCCCCAACTTGTGTGTACTCGCTCTTGTGCACACTCTTCTCTAAAACAAATCTAAAAATCTTTTTAAAAAATTGAGTAAAGTATATGAGAAGAAAAAAATTTGTAAATACCTCTTGGCAATAAACATGAAAATACACTGAAGCTCATCAGTAATAAGAGAAACACCACAAAAACACGAACATGATTAGAATCCAAACAACAAATCAATATTGATAAGACTGGTGAAAAAGGCTGTTGATGGGAGTGTAAATCTGAACTAAGTTTTTAGAGGGCTACTTGGCAATATTTGCCAAAATTTAAATGTGTGAACTCTTTGACCCTACAAATCTGTTTATAGCAATTTATCCTGAAGAAATGATTGGTCAAATAGACAAAAATATGTAAAACAATACTCACTGAAGCCTTTATAATAACACAAAAAAATAGCATGAACTTCATTTTTTCTGCTTGATATATCCATAAAAAGAATACTCTGCTGCCATTAGAAAAAGTGAGGAAAGGGGTGCCTGGCTGGCTCAGTTGCTAGAGCACGCAGCCCTTGATCTCAGGGTTGGGTGTAGAGCTTACTTTAAAAAAAAAAAAAAAAAAAAAAAGTGAGAGAGAAAAGAAATGAGTAATAGCTATATGTACTGACATAGAAGGATGATGAAGACACAACTGTTAGGTAAAAAATGGCAAGTTATAATAACTGGCCATACTACTATGCCATATTTGTAAAGAAAAAAAAATCATATATCATCCTTATCAGTAAAAAGAACTGAATCACAGCTAAATGCCATAATAGTGACTTTAGTAATATAATGAGTGACCAACGAACTACCAGAAAACAACACACAATAATAATACCTCCTCTGTATACTCTGTTATAAAGCTCTAATAGCACTTCTAAAAATCTACTTCCACAGCAATGCCAAGTTAGATCCTAGAACAAAGCATGCATAGACTCATAGATCAATGATTTTCAAACTGCAAGTTGGCACTCAATGGGTCCTCAAATTGATTTAGTAGCTTACAACTAACTTTTTAAAAATATGATACTGAAAAATCAAAGTGACTGCACATAGTAAGGGGTAAAGCTTGTTTTGTGAAGCTTTATTGTTTTGTGTAAACATCTACACAACTTCATCCTGGGACTCTGAAATCTAAACAGCTCTGAAAACCTGAAGTTTCTTCTGAAGCTTAGTGCAAGAATTTATGGAGCAGGGATGCCTGGGTGGCTCAGTGGGTTAAGCCTCTGCCTTTGGCTCAGGTCATGATCTCAGGGTCCTGAGATCGAGCCCCGCATCGGGCTCTCTGCTCAGCAGGGAGCCTGCCTCCCCCTCTCTCTGCCTGCCTCTCTGCCTACTTGTGATCTCTCTCTCTCTCTGTCAAATAAATAAATAAAATCTTAAAAAAAAAAAAAAATTCATGGAGCAGCAAGATCTGACCTGAAATGCCATAGGCTATCATAGCCTTTATTCTTCTCCACTCATTATGAATAATATGTTTCATTGCAAAAATATTTATGTGTTTGATTATAAAGTGGTATATATACTATATTATCTTTTAAAGTTCACAAGATTACAAAAGACCTCTGGACTTCTGGGAGTTTGGGATAAGAGTGTAAGAACTTATCTATATATAGACCTCCACATGTATGTGTATAGGTTAGTGTACACATACTTTTGTGTATGAATTCAACATGTAAACATGTAAAACCTATTTCCGACTAGATTGAGACAAAAAGTCTGAAAGTCATTGGCTAGGTGACATTTTTCAGACACTGGACATACCTCGGGCTTCATTAATTGTTATTCTACAACTCCAGGAAAGGGGCAACACTCCTTTATGACTCAGAATGTTCCTGTGCATTTCCTTTTTTAATTCCTCCCGCTTCACTTTTAAGACCATTTTGTATTCTGGGGAAGCACATATTAGTCATCATTTACAGGTGACCTTTACACTGAACATAATGTCTGAAGTTTACATCATTCCTAAGTCTCCCAAAGAATAAAGTATCCTGACCAGTGAAGGAGACTTGAGGGGCCTTCTCACAGTCTTACCTTCAGCAGGTTGAGAACTTTCTTGCCAAGATCCAGCTCAAAGTTGGTATAATTAGAACCACACATGTCATAGATAAACACCAGTCCGTTCCTCTGAGTTTCAAAGCTGTAAACCAACCATTGAACAAAAACATTTATAAGCAATAAGATGGATGAAAGAGGTTGAAAGCCTAGGGCACAAAAACAGAGTTATGGGACCAAAATAACTCTCTCCCTGAACACTGGTCTTACAAAAATATGATTCATCTTTGGTATCTGCTATACTTCTTATGATACTGTGATTTTACAATAAAAAAAATATATATTTAGTCTTCAACCTGATTGGTGGCACTGAGCTCCTTTAAAACTCTTGGAATTTCCTAAGTGCAGAAAGAGTCAAAGGTGTCTTTTGTGATGTTAATGAGACAACAACTGGAATGCCCTTGGGTCCCAGAAAGAGGGTCGTTGCCAGGGGAACCAACCTCGTGATTACAGAGGGTTGGTACTTTCACCCCACACGGCCTACCCTCCCCCACCTCCAGGAAAGAGAAAGGAACTAGAGATTGAGTTCAATCTCAAATGGCCAATGATTTAGTCAATCATGCTCATGTAATGAAGCATCCATAAAAACCCAATAGGATAGGGTTTGGAGCTCTCAGATGGAGGTAGTGAAAGAGGGCCCTCTCAGAAAAGGCATGGAAGCTCTAGGGCTCTTTCACCATACCTTTTCTTATGTATCCCTTCCATCTAGCTATTTTGAGTTATGTTCTTTTATAATAAATTGGTAAACTAGTAAGTAAAATGTTTCTCTGAGTTCTGTGAGCCACTGTAGTAAATTTCACTGTACCCAAGTCGGGAAACTTCAATCTATACAGCCCATTGATAAAAAGCACAGGTGACAAACTGAACTTGCTACTGGCATCGTGTGTGGGAGTTGGGGTTGGACGGGACTAGTCTTATAGGATTGAAAACCTTTAACCTGTGGGATCTATCAGGCAGTATCAGAATTGAGCTGGAGCGTAAAACAGAGTTGGTGTCAGAGAACTGACTAGAGGTGTGGCCAAAAAAACCCACATGTAGGAACTGGAATTATGCTTACTGATGCGTATTTATCAAGTGCCAAACTCCTAAATTGAGAATATTCCAGAACATCTAGGTTATCAAAATTTGAACTGTTTCCTCCCAGGTTTCTGAATCTGCCTATCCAAACTTCCTAACATTTCATCTTCAACTCAAAAGCTTCCTCTTCCATGAAGACCTCCCTGATAACCATGATCAAAATGTACTGCTATCCTTAAGTCCCTTGTAGCCCCATAAATCTTCCTGTGGGATTTCCTTGTGGTTCTTAAAGCATTTTTTTTTTTAAGATTTTATTTATTTGTCAGAGAGAGAGGGAGAGAGAGCGAGCACAGGCAGACAGAATGGCAGGCAGAGGCAGAGGGAGAAGCAGGCTCCCCGCCAAGCAAGGAGTCCGATGTGGGACTCGATCCCAGGACGCTGGGATCATGACCTGAGTCGAAGGCAGCTGCCCAACCAACTGAGCCACCCAGGCGTCCCTGGTTCTTAAAGCACTTCAACTTTGTTTTGTTTTTGTTGTTTTAAAGATTTTATTTTATTTATTTATTTATTTATTTATTTGAGAGAGAGACAGAGACAGAAAGAACACAAATGCAGGGAGGGGCAAAGGGAGAGGGAGATCATGATCTGACCCAAAGTCAGACACTTAACCCACTGAGCCCCCCAGGTGCCCCAAAGCACTTCAACTCTGTATAGCCATCTGATTCTCTCCTGGGAACAAAAACGTGTTTTGTTCATCTCATAATTCCCAACAGTCCCTAGCACAATCCTTGCAAATAGGTTCATGATAAATGGTTACTGAATAGAATTTAGTCGGCCTGGAAGGCCACTGCTAAGAAAATACTTCAGACCTGTGGCAAACTATGAAACAAATTCTAAGCTCAATGATGGTGAATGTAACTCTTAGGACTTGGAAGGAGAGAAACCCATACATGGTCTTAGGAAAGCATCTAGAGGGAGCCTGGCTGGCTCAGTCGGTTAATCGTCTGTCTTAGGCTCAGGTCCTTGATCCCGGGGTCCTGGGATGGAATCCCGTATCAGGCTCCCTGCTCAAAATGGTGGAGGGGGGGCTGCCTCTCTCTCTGCCTGCCTCTCGCTCTGTCTGCTGCTCCCCCTGCTTGTGCTCTCTCTTTTCTCTGTCAAATAAATGAATAAAATCTTTAAAAAAGGGTGGGGAAAGAATCCTGAAAAGTAAGAGCTTATTACCATACTGAGGTTAAGTGCATGTGAAGAGGGGCACCTGGGTGGCTCAGTCGGTTAAGCACCTGACTCTTGATTTTGGCTCAGGTTTTATCTCAGAGTCATGAGATCTAGCCTTGTGTTGAGTTCCCTGCTGGGTGTCGAGCCTGCTTAAGATTCTCTCTCCCTCTCCCCCTCTCTGGCTGCATGCACATGGGCTCTCTCTAAAAACAAAAATAAACAAACAAAAAACATGTGAAGATATGAAAAGTATTCCTCATAAGGTGCCTGGGTGACTCAGTCATTAGGCATTTGCCTTTGGCTCGGGTCATGATCTCAGGGTCCCGGGATCAAGCCCCACATCGGGCTCTCTGCTCAGCAGGAAGCCTGCTTTTCCCTCTCCCACTCCCCCTGGTTGTGTTTCCTCTCTTGCTGTGTGTCTCTCTCTGTCAAATAAATAAATAAAATCTTTAAAAAAAAAAAAAAAAAGTATTCCTCAGTTGAATCTCCTTACTGCCTAAAGGCTTCGCAAAGTTGTACTCTTCCACCAAGACAGATCCTTACCTATTTCAATCGGCATGCCTAAAAGATCATTAGGAATAAATTTTTCGTTTGGATTACTCACAGATGATAGCAATAGCTTTCCTACCTACTTAAAATTAGAAAATTTTTTGGCACAAAAGAATCCTGAAATCAGAGATCTCAATGTTATTTTGTATCTTAAATTTTTGGCATGGTGGAAGTACCCATCCATGAAGTAGCAATTAAAAAATCTCTAATTCTGGGATACATGCAAGTTTTCCAGCAGTTTCTGAGTTTCAGATGGTCTCGACAGGTTATAGTTAATACTAAATCTTGACTCCTTTTTTCATGATTCCAGAGAGACTATGATTCACCAAGATCAAAGATGATGTTACAAGAGTAGCACAATTACTGAGTAGACTATTCAGGTCTAGAGGCTTCTCATTACTCCACAAGGTCATCAAGGGCCAAATTCAAAGAACTATAGATTTTCCCCTCACAGCACCAGCCTATGGCAGAGGACTGAAACAAAGAGAAGTCGGTGCCAAGGGAAACAGAATTTAATAAAAAGAGGCTACAGTTAGTAATGATGCAGATTCTATATTCCTAAAAATTGCTCATCCTGTAAAGGCACATGAAATAAATACAAATGTGGTAGGATCTTTGTTTTTCTGGGTACAGAATATGAGGTTTACAATGACAGCTAATTCCTTACCAAGAATAATTGTTTTCCTACTGAGTTTGATTTCCTGAGCTAGATGCTACCTGGAAACACCAAGATGTTTAAACCACAGTCCCTGACATTTGTTTTAAAATAACTGAGAGTAGGGGATGGTGAAAGGCTATCAATGAAACAAGATTTATTATAGATCAGTCTGAAGACAGATGATGTGTGGATGTTTATGATACCATTTCCATGCCACCCACAGAGATCTGAGGATTTTCTATTATATAATATGAAAAAGGTTCCCTGCCCTTAAAAAGCTTACAATCTAGTGGTAAACATAGAAAACAATAGTATAAGATAAATTACATCATAAACCTGTGTAAAATTCAATATAAAATAATTGGTATTATTAATAACCAATAACCAGGTTGGGGCACCTGGGTGGCTTAGTCAGTTAAGCATCTGCCTTTGGCTCAGGTCATGATCTCAGGGTTCTAAGATGGAGCCCTGTGTTGGGCTCCCTGCTCAGCGGGGAATGTGCTTCTCCCTCTGCCCCTTCCCAGTTACTCATGTTCTCAGTGAAAGTTAACATAGGAAAAAAAGAATTTCTACTCACTAGTGAGAATATTTTGCTTGGAGAAAATGTTTCACGTTTATTTATCTTATATGCACCTTCTGAATAATGAGGAGTCACTAAGGGTTTTTAAGAAAAGGGTGGACATCATGAAAACAGTTTCAAGTATGTTTACCTGTGCGGTCTTCCTGTGGGATCACGCGGATTAGAAAGAGCAAACTTTGGCCACTGCCATGCCTACAGGAGTGCTTTGACTGTAAGCTGCCCATGAAGGAAGGCCAGTGAATTTTCTGATAAAAGAGACTTTCATTTATTTCTCTTGAGCTAAAGCATTTCAAAGGAACCTATGTTCTGGAAATTACGCCTGAAGACCAATCACAGGAAAGAATTGAGAAATTTCATACTTCTGATTGGGCAGTACAGTGACTCTGAAACCACTGGTCCTCTCTCCTTACCTTAGTAAACTTCTCTTTTTCAGAATGGTGCTATGTGTGGTTAGCACAAAAGCAGAAGGTAAATACTATGGAAGTAACATTAACAAGGCAGTAACAAGTGAATCAGACAGAGAGGCCCACTTTAGACAACCATTTGGCTGTCCGCATCCTCTAAGTCCACGGTGTGACTGAAGTTGTGCATAGATGTCTCTCACTATCTTAGTCTCTCACTATCACTTCTAGCCCAGAGGATTAGCCAATGACATCCAGCACAACAACAAACTGCAAATGGCATTCACCAGGGAAAAAAAGAAGTACAGCAAAAGGACAACATGGTAGGGTACAATTAGCTCTGGCCAAGAGCAAAGAAACTAGGATCCTAGCCCTAACCCAACTGCGATGAGATGCGATGACTGTAAACGAGTCACGTAACTTCTTGGGGCTTCGGTTTCTTTGCCTAAAATAGTCAAATTACCAATTACCTTGGAAAGGGAAGGAGAAATGACCCGAGCTAATTCTTTTTGCTCCTGAACCTGTTCATAAAGATGATTTTGCTTAACTTTGTACTTTTGGACTCTTCTCTCCTGAATGCTGATTTTCAAAATCCTGAGCTAAATGGCATTATTCCTGTTTTACAAAGAAAGTGAGGCCCCAGATTGTTTTGAAAATCAATAATCAAAAAAAAAAAAAAAAAGAAAGAAAGAAAGAAAAGAAAATCAATATTCAGAGCAAATGAGCAGCAGGTCAACACAAGTCATTTCCCCTTCACATTCTCTCAATAAGTAATTCTCACAATGAGGATAACTAGTTAGTTGGCTTTCTCAGCTTTTATAATCCTAAAATAGAGCCAAGCAGGTAAAAATACAAAGAATACCCTCGATCTGGATAGTACCTGGAAACATGCCAAGCCCTTAAGGACATGGAATGTTTTCCATTTACAGCACTTCCCAGGGCATACTCTAGGAGCACAGTGAAGGTACTATTGAGTTAATCAACTTAGTCAAGGACTATCACTGCCCCATCTGGATACAGATCAACTAAAAGATAATCTTCATGCTCACCTATCCACAGCTCTGTCTAGCAAGTAAAACAGAGCCTGAAGTACCACATGTTGGACTGACTTGTGGGGGTGATGCAATCTGGCAGTGAAGAGGGCAATGGAGGCTCCTGTTGGGTCCCGAACATTCTAGAAGCAAATAAAATGAGAAATATTTAGAAACGAAATAGAAAATCACCACAATCACTTAGGCTTCTTATATCCTAGTCAAAAATTTCATTTGAAGAGAAGAGATGCTGGCAATACTTCTCTGACTTGCATCAGGAAGAGAAGAATATTTATTTCATCCCATGCCTGATTCTTAGCAGCCCCTGGATCTTATTTGTGTGATAGGGAAAAACTATATTCCCTTAATTTGTCAATGGCAGAGAGATTAAAGGATGGTCTACACTGGCTGCCTAGCTAATTTCCCCAATAGGATAGCAAAAGAAACACACATCAGGGGAAAACCACAGAATACAACCATGGTTTCCATGCTCTGCCTTAAAAGTACCATTGTATACTTATTCAAAAGGCTGTGATGTCTAGATGGAGAGAGCTAGAATCCAGTAAGGACAGACCTTTGAACCACTGTGTACCCACCCAAAGACCTCAACTAACTGTAATGGACCAATGAAGAAACTCTGCTTGACCTACTGTACAAATGATTCTCAATAATTTCACTTGTCACTAGAATTATTTTGTGCAAACTGCACAACTGCTTCATGTTTGCTCCTGAATGTTGAGACTTTCAGACTCAGGAAAAGGTATCTAGGAACAAAATCCAAAGAGGACAACAGCTACAAAAGGAAGTAATGAGACACTACACAAAGGGTTCATAAAGACTCACTAAGATGGTGAATTTCCCACTAAGGATCTCAGAACGGAGAGGTTCCTCATGAGGTTTCAGCTTCACAATGCCTTCCTTCCTTCGTGTTTCCTAATAATAAAGCACAGCAAGATAAATTAATATGAAAATACTGTGTATCCAGGAGAGCTTTATGTAAACATCAAAACTCAGAGATAAGGGACTTTAAGAAGTCAACTAATTGACTCACAAATTCCTTTGTAACACCCTTTAGGCCAACTGAGTGTTACCTGAATTTTCCTCCAATGTCACCTTATCAGCCTCTTATGTATGATATTTTCCTTTAAATTAGTGCCAATCCTGGGGTGCCTGGGTGGCTCAGTGGGTTAAGCCTCTGCCTTCGGCTCAGGTCATGATCCCAGAGTCCTGGGATCAAGCCCCACATCGGGCTCTCTGCTCAGCAGGGAGCCTGCTTCCTGTCCCCCAACCCCGCCTGCCTCTCTGACTACTGTGATCTCTGTCAAATAAATAAAGAAAATCTTTTTTTTTTTAAATAAATAAATAAATAGATAGATAGATAAATAAATTAGTGCCGATCCTAACCCCAAAGACCAACTAAAATGTATTGTTAGAGTGCAGGGTAAAAGTTCTTAAACATACATCAGCAGTGATAATGCAGCAAGATATTAAATATGTACCCCAAAAATATCTGGAAACAGACATCCTCACACATCCTCGCCATCAGTCCCCTCGACAGGCTCTCCAACAAGACCTACCATGACCTCATTTTTCTTATCTCCACAGCAAGATTCTTTAAGCTCATCTTCAGTTTCCTTATACTCAGTCTGCTACATTCTCATTGTCCCCAATCTAACTACTGCACCGAGAGCTGCCGCTCCATGGCCAGGACCTTTCTTCCTGTCAGTGAACCTAGCGGGCATTTCAGCTGTCCTTTTACATGACAAGGTTGACCACTCAACTTCCCTTTCCCCTGAGACAGTCTCTATCAGAGACAGAAAACACTCTCTCAGTTCTCCTATTTCTTCAACTAGCTAAGTCTTTTTTTTTTTTTTTTAAGAGAGAGTGACGTGGGAGGGACAGGGAGTGACACGGGGCCTGAGATCATGACCTGAGTTGGACACTTAACGCACTGAGCCACCTAGGTGGCTACCCACCCTTGTGAGGTTTTATGTTCATTTGCATTCACTTACTCACTCAGTTCATTCACTGGCTCAATCATTTATTCTGCAAATATCTGTAGAATTATTATGTGCCAGGCACTGAGCTAAGTGCAAGGAACACATTGGTGAACGGAACACACTAGGTCTTTGTTTATATTCTTGCCCAATCCATCCCTAAAATCAAATTCAAATGCCTCCAGAGGCAGGGCAGCAAGTGAAGACAGTATTTGTACTAGGATTACAGGAGAGTACATGCCCTACCTAAAGCACTCAAGTTCAACTTTTAAGATAATACTGAACCAAAGATAGCAAAAAGTCTGAGGTGACATTCAGCCCTACATATCTTCTCCTCACACTTTCCTAGAATGACCTCACCTTTTCTCATGGCTCCAATATTCGGCTCTACTTTGGTCACTCAAAATCTCTACTTCTGGTCCAGATTTCTTTTCTGAATCCCATTCCAACTTCTTGGAGAACATGTCTATTTGGGTATACCAATGACACTTCAGACTTAACATGATTAAACCGAACTCATGACCCTGCCTCCCCACACACCTGCACTATTTCAGTGCCCACTAAAATTAGTGAATGCTACTACCATTTATCCTGCCACCCAAGTTAAAGACCTGGGACACCTGACTCTTCTTTCCTTATACATCAGTTTAAGCAATCCTGTTTTACCGATTTCATTTCTAGGATCTGCCCATTTTTTCCTCTATCTCCGCTGACACTACACTTAATGACACCAAAATCATTTCGCTCCATGTAAATACAATGGCCTTCTATTGGTCTGTTTCCAGTACAGCCCCTTCTGATCCATTCTCTAAAGCACATTGAGAAAATAGTTCCAGAATGCAAATCTGATCAACTTATTCTGCTGTATTTAACCTTCATTGAATTTCTCTGCCCTTAAAAACAAAACAAAACAAAACAAAAACCAGATACTCTATGATCTGGCCTTGTTTACTTTCATTGCTCAATCTCTTGACATGTCCCCTCTCCCAATGAGCATTTTTTTTTTTTTT